>NW_025746800.1:20000-40000 GCF_021184085.1 Oncorhynchus gorbuscha
ACAGACTGTGATATATATTAGGGTCATTAGGGTATGAATGGCTGAACTACAACAGACTGTGATATATATTAGGGTGTGAATGGCTGAACTACAACAGACTGTGATATATATTAGGGTCATTAGGGTATGAATGGCTGAACTACAACAGACTGTGATATATATTAGGGTCATTAGGGTGTGAATGGCTGAACTACAACAGACTGTGATATATATTAGGATCATTAGGGTATGAATGGCTGAACTACAACAGACTGTGATATATATTAGGGTATGAATGGCTGAACTACAACAGACTGTGATATATATTAGGGTCATTAGGGTGTGAATGGCTGAACTACAACAGACTGTGATATATATTAGGGTCATTAGGTATGAATGGCTGAACTACAACAGACTGTGATATATATTAGGTGTGAATGGCTGAAATACAACAGACTGTGATATATATTAGGGTCATTAGGGTATGAATGGCTGAACTACAACAGACTGTGATATATATTAGGGTGTGAATGGCTGAGACTGAATGGCTGAAACAACAGACTGTGATATATATTAGGGTCATTAGGGTATGAATGGCTGAAATACAACAGACTGTGATATATATTAGGGTCATTGTGAATGGCTGAACTACAACAGAGATATATATTAGTGGTACAACAGACTGTGATTATGAATGGCTGAAATACAACAGACTGTGATATATATTAGGGTCATTAGGGTGTGAATGGCTGAACTACAACAGACTGTGATATATATTAGGGTGTGAATGGCTGAACTACAACAGACTGTGATATATATTAGGGTCATTAGGGTGTGAATGGCTGAACTACAACAGACTGTGATATATATTAGGGTGTGAATGGCTGAACTACAACAGACTGTGATATATATTAGGGTCATTAGGTGTGAATGGCTGAACTACAACAGACTGTGATATATATTAGGGTGTGAATGGCTGAACTACAACAGACTGTGATATATATTAGGGTCATTAGGGTGTGAATGGCTGAACTACAACAGACTGTGATATATATTAGGTGTGAATGGCTGAACTACAACAGACTGTGAATATATATTAGGGTCATTAGGGTATGAATGGCTGAACTACAACAGACTGTGATATATATTAGGGTGTGAATGGCTGAACTACAACAGACTGTGATATATATTAGGGTGTGAATGGCTGAACTACAACAGACTGTGATATATATTAGGGTCATTAGGGTGTGAATGGCTGAACTACAACAGACTGTGATATATATTAGGTGGTGTGAATGGCTGAACTACAACAGACTGTGATATATATTAGGGTGTGAATGGCTGAACTACAACAGACTGTGATATATATTAGGGTCATTAGGGTATGAATGGCTGAACTACAACAGACTGTGATATATATTAGGGTCATTAGGGTGAATGGCTGAACTACAACAGACTGTGATATATATTAGGGTCATTAGGGTGTGAATGGCTGAACTACAACAGACTGTGATATATATTAGGGTCATTAGGGTGTGAATGGCTGAACTACAACAGACTGTGATATATATTAGGGTCATTAGGGTATGAATGGCTGAACTACAACAGACTGTGATATATATTAGGGTCATTAGGGTGTGAATGGCTGAACTACAACAGACTGTGATATATATTAGGGTCATTAGGGTGTGAATGGCTGAACTACAACAGACTGTGATATATATTAGGGTCATTAGGGTGTGAATGGCTGAACTACAACAGACTGTGATATATATTAGGGTCATTAGGGGTATGAATGGCTGAACTACAACAGACTGTGATATATATTAGGGTCATTAGGGTGTGAATGGCTGAACTACAACAGACTGTGATATATATTAGGGTCATTAGGGTGTGAATGGCTGAACTACAACAGACTGTGATATATATTAGGGTCATTAGGGTGTGAATGGCTGAACTACAACAGACTGTGATATATATTAGGGTCATTGAATGGCTGAACTACAACAGACTGTGATATATATTAGGGTCATTAGGGTATGAATGGCTGAACTACAACAGACTGTGATATATATTAGGGTCATTAGGGTGTGAATGGCTGAACTACAACAGACTGTGATATATATTAGGGTGTGAATGGCTGAACTACAACAGACTGTGATATATATTAGGTCATTAGGGTGTGAATGGCTGAACTACAACAGACTGTGATATATATTAGGTCATTAGGGTGTGAATGGCTGAACTACAACAGACTGTGATATATATTAGGGTCATTAGGGTATGAATGGCTGAACTACAACAGACTGTGATATATATTAGGGTCATTGTGAATGGCTGAACTACAACAGACTGTGATATTATATTACCCACTACAACAGACTGTGTGAATGGCTGAACTACAACAGACTGTGATATATATTAGGGTCATTAGGGTGTGAATGGCTGAACTACAACAGACTGTGATATATATTAGGGTCATTAGGGTGTGAATGGCTGAACTACAACAGACTGTGATATATATAGGGTCATTAGGGTGTGAATGGCTGAACTACAACAGACTGTGATATATATTAGGGTCATTAGGTGTGAATGGCTGAACTACAACAGACTGTGATATATATTAGGGTCATTAGGGTGTGAATGGCTGAACTACAACAGACTGTGATATATATTAGGGTCATTAGGGTGTGAATGGCTGAACTACAACAGACTGTGATATATATTAGGGTCATTAGGGTGTGAATGGCTGAACTACAACAGACTGTGATATATATATCATTAGGTGTGAATGGCTGAACTACAACAGACTGTGATATATATTAGGGTGTGAATGGCTGAACTACAACAGACTGTGATATATATTAGGGTCATTAGGGGTGTGAATGGCTGAACTACAACAGACTGTGATATATATTAGGGTCATTAGGGTGTGAATGGCTGAACTACAACAGACTGTGATATATATTAGGGTCATTAGGTGTGAATGGCTGAACTACAACAGACTGTGATATATATTAGGGTGTGAATGGCTGAACTACAACAGACTGTGATATATATTAGGGTCATTAGGTATGAATGGCTGAACTACAACAGACTGTGATATATATTAGGGTCATTAGGGTGTGAATGGCTGAAATACAACAGACTGTGATATATATTAGGGTCATTAGGGTGTGAATGGCTGAACTACAACAGACTGTGATATATATTAGGGTGTGAATGGCTGAACTACAACAGACTGTGATATATATTAGGGTCATTAGGGTGTGAATGGCTGAACTACAACAGACTGTGATATATATTAGGGTCATTAGGGTTTGAATGGCTGAACTACAACAGACTGTGATATATATTAGGGTCATTAGGGTATGAATGGCTGAACTACAACAGACTGTGATATATATTAGGGTCATTAGGGTATGAATGGCTGAACTACAACAGACTGTGATATATATTAGGGTCATTAGGGTGTGAATGGCTGAACTACAACAGACTGTGATATATATTAGGGTGTGAATGGCTGAACTACAACAGACTGTGATATATATTAGGGTCATTAGGGTGTGAATGGCTGAACTACAACAGACTGTGATATATATTAGGGTCATTAGGGTGTGAATGGCTGAACTACAACAGACTGTGATATATATTAGGGTCATTAGGGTATGAATGGCTGAACTACAACAGACTGTGATATATATTAGGGTCATTAGGGTGTGAATGGCTGAACTACAACAGACTGTGATATATATTAGGGTCATTAGGGTGTGAATGGCTGAACTACAACAGACTGTGATATATATTAGGGTCATTAGGGTGTGAATGGCTGAACTACAACAGACTGTGATATATATTAGGGTGTGAATGGCTGAAATACAACAGACTGTGATATATATTAGGGTGTGAATGGCTGAAATACAACAGACTGTGATATATATTAGGGTCATTAGGGTGTGAATGGCTGAACTACAACAGACTGTGATATATATTAGGGTCATTAGGGTGTGAATGGCTGAAATACAACAGACTGTGATATATATTAGGGTATGAATGGCTGAACTACAACAGACTGTGATATATATTAGGGTGTGAATGGCTGAACTACAACAGACTGTGATATATATTAGGGTCATTAGGGTATGAATGGCTGAACTACAACAGACTGTGATATATATTAGGGTCATTAGGGTATGAATGGCTGAACTACAACAGACTGTGATATATATTAGGGTCATTAGGGTATGAATGGCTGAAATACAACAGACTGTGATATATATTAGGGTCATTAGGGTGTGAATGGCTGAACTACAACAGACTGTGATATATATTAGGGTATGAATGGCTGAACTACAACAGACTGTGATATATATTAGGGTCATTAGGGTGTGAATGGCTGAAATACAACAGACTGTGATATATATTAGGGTCATTAGGGTATGAATGGCTGAACTACAACAGACTGTGATATATATTAGGGTCATTAGGGTGTGAATGGCTGAACTACAACAGACTGTGATATATATTAGGGTCATTAGGGTGTGAATGGCTGAACTACAACAGACTGTGATATATAGGGTCATTAGGGTGTGAATGGCTGAACTACAACAGACTGTGATATATATTAGGGTCATTAGGGTGTGAATGGCTGAACTACAACAGACTGTGATATATATTAGGGTGTGAATGGCTGAAATACAACAGACTGTGATATATATTAGGGTCATTAGGGTATGAATGGCTGAACTACAACAGACTGTGATATATATTAGGGTCATTAGGGTATGAATGGCTGAACTACAACAGACTGTGATATATATTAGGGTCATTAGGGTGTGAATGGCTGAACTACAACAGACTGTGATATATATTAGGGTATGAATGGCTGAACTACAACAGACTGTGATATATATTAGGGTCATTAGGGTATGAATGGCTGAAATACAACAGACTGTGCTATATATTAGGGTCATTAGGGTGTGAATGGCTGAACTACAACAGACTGTGATATATATTAGGGTGTGAATGGCTGAAATACAACATGTGTATGTATGTTTATACAGATGTGGGTGTGTGTATATAAATATATAAATATATAAATATATAAATTTACCCCCAAAATATAAAGGTGGATTGGAAACAATGCCGACAATTACATTGATGGAAGCAACAATAGATTAACAATCTATATATTACAAATAAATATATTTTAAAAATATAATAAACAAAAATAAATCAAGTACAAAAAAATAGTCAAAATATAAAATTTCAACAATGATCTTTTCCATATGAGAAAGATGCCAATGATTTCTGTCAGTTGGTGTGGTGTGTCACCCAGGGGGTTTCAGAGTGACAGGTTGAGTCAGAGCCTCCCCTCTAAATGACTGTATACTCTACCATCTACACTATCTACGATCTATACCATCTCCCTCAACCAGATGTTGTCATGACAACCCAGCTACCATCTATTGTTTTATCGATGGTAACCCTGGTAACCCTCGTCCTCTCATAACGTTACCGCTGAAGGACCACACCTGCCTGAAGACCCAGTGTCCTACCTTCACCTCACACCTGCCTGAAGACCCAGTGTCTCACCTTCACCCCACACCTGCCTGAAGACCCAGTGTCTCACCTTCACCCCACACCTGCCTGAAGACCCAGTGTCTCACCTTCACCCCACACCTGCCTGAAGACCCAGTGTCTCACCTTCACCCCACACCTACCTGAAGACCCAGTGTCCTACCTTCACCTCACACCTGCCTGAAGACCCAGTGTCTCACCTTCACCCCACACCTGCCTGAAGACCCAGTGTCTCACCTTCACCCCACACCTACCTGAAGACCCAGTGTCCTACCTTCACCTCACACCTGCCTGAAGACCCAGTGTCCTACCTTCACCCCACACCTGCCTGAAGACCCAGTGTCCTACCTTCACCCTAACACCTGCCTGAAGACCCAGTGTCTCACCTTCACCCCACACCTGCCTGAAGACCCAGTGTCTCACCTTCACCCCACACCTGCCTGAAGACCCAGTGTCTCACCTTCACCCCACACCTGCCTGAAGACCCAGTGTCCTACCTTCACCTCCCACCTGCCTGAAGACCCAGTTTCTCACCCTCACCCCACACCTGCCTGAAGACCCAGTGTCTCACCTTCACCCCACACCTGCCTGAAGACCCAGTGTCTCACCTTCACCCCACACCTGCCTGAAGACCCAGTGTCCTACCTTCACCTCACACCTGCCTGAAGACCCAGTGTCCTACCTTCTACCTTCACCTCACACCTGCCTGAAGACCCAGTGTCTCACCTTCACCCCACACCTGCCTGAAGACCCAGTGTCTCACCTTCACCCCACACCTGCCCGAAGACCCAGTGTCGCACCTTCACCCCACACCTGCCTGAAGACCCAGTGTCTCACCTTCACCCCACACCTGCCTGAAGCCCCAGTGTCCTACCTTCTACCTTCACCCCACACCTGCCTGAAGACCCAGTGTCCTACCTTCTACCTTCACCCCACACCTGCCTGAAGGCCCAGTGTTTCACCTTCACCCCACACCTGCCTGAAGACCCAGTGTCTCACCTTCACCCCACACCTGCCTGAAGACCCAGTGTCTCACCTTCACCCCACACCTGCCTGAAGACCCAGTGTCTCACCTTCACTCACCCCACACCTGCCTGAAGACCCAGTGTCTCACCTTCACCCCACACCTGCCTGAAGACCCAGTGTCTCACCTTCACCCCACACCTGGCTGAAGACCCAGTGTCTCACCTTCACCCCACACCTGGCTGAAGAACCTTTCTCACATGCTCATTGTCCTTCTACTTCAAACTATGGAGAGGAAAGTCCCACTTGAATCAGGTTCAAACGGTCAATTTTAGTTCTCGTTAGTTAGTATTAATTAATATTAGGCCTAGTTAATTAGTATGAATTAATATTAGGCCTGGTTAATTAGTATTAATTAATATTAGGACTAGTTAGTTAGTATGAATTAATATTAGGCCTAGTTAATTAGTATGAATTAATATTATGCCTAGTTAATTGCTCTTAGTAAATATTAGGCCTAGTTAATTAGTATTAATTAATTAATATTAGACCTTTTTCTCCACACCTTCACGCCCAGTAGGAACACATTCACAGAACGCGAACACACACACACACACAGTCTTGTACAGCTAACCCTGTGGGGACACCCAATTCAGCCCATTCAAAATCCCATTTTTTCTAACCCTATAACCCTAGCTCCTAACCCTATAACCCTAGCTCCTAACCCTAACCCTATAACCCTAGCTCCTAACCCTATAACCCTAGCTCCTAACCCTAGGTCCTAACCCTAGGTCCTATAACCCTAACCCTATAACCCTAGCTCCTAACCCTAAACCTATAACCCTAGCTCCTAACCCTAAACCTATAACCCTAGCTCCTAACCCTAGCTCCTAACCCTAACATTAGCTCCTAACCCTAACCCTCCTAACTCTATCTCCTAACCCTATCTCCTAACCCTAGCTCCTAACCCTAGCTCCTAACCCTAGCTCCTTGCCCTAGCTCCTAACCATAACCCTATCTCCTAGCCCTATCTCCTAACCCTAGCTCCTAACCCTAGCTCCTAACCTTAACCCTAGCTCCTAACCCTAGCTCCTAACCCTAGCTCCTAACCCTAGCTCCTAGCTCCTAGCCCTAGCTCCTAACCCTATCTCCTAACCCTAGCTCCTAACCCTAGCTCCTAGCCTTAGCTCCTAACCCTAGCTCCTAACCCTAACTCTATCTCCTAATCCTAAACCTTTTGTTTCTGTTCAGTTATAATAGTATATTTCAGGGAAAGTGTGTCACCATGGCATGCTGGGTAAGAGAGAAGAGAGAGGAGACGACGACATGAGAGAGAAGGGAAAGTGTGTCACCATGGCATGCTGGGTAAGAGAGAAGAAGAGGAGCGACGACATGAGAGAGAAGGGAAAGTGTGTCACCATGGCATGGGAGAAGAGAGAACCCTGACATGAGAGAGAAGGGAAAGGTCACCATGGCATGCTGGGTAAGAGCTCCTAAGAGCTCCTAACCCTAACATGAGAAGAAGGGAAAGTGTGTCACCATGGCATGCTGGGTAAGAGGCTCCTAAGGAGCTCCGACATGAGAGAGAAGGGAAAGTGTGTCACCATGGCATGCTGGGTAGCTCCTAAGAGAGAGGAGACGACGACTGAGAGAGAAGGGAAAGTGTGTCACCTGGCATCTCCCCCTAGAGAGAGGAGACGACGACATGAGAGAGAAGGGAAAGTGTCTCACCATGGCATCCTGGCTAAGAGCTCCTAAGAGAGAGGAACCCGACTAACATGAGAGAGAAGGGAAAGTGCTGTCACCCATGGCATGCTGTTCAGTTATAATGAGTATAGAAGGGAAAGTGTGTCACCATGGCATGCTGGGTACATGAGAGAGAAGGGAAAGTGTGTCACCATGGCATGCTGGGTAAGAGAGAAGAGAGAGGAGACGACGACATGAGAGAGAAGGGAAAGTCATGGCATGGGGGAGAGAGAGAAGGTGGGGAGAGGCACAGAGAGATAGTAGGAAATCCCAGGTGGAAATTCACCATGGCCGCCTACATCTCAGAGTCAAGGCTCTGCTTTCCAGTAGAGAGGGATTACATCTACTGACCCACAACTACACTGTCTTTAATATCACATCTACTGACCCACAACTACACTGTCTTTAATATCACATCTACTGACCCACAACTAGAACTGTCTTTACTATCACATCTACTGACCCACAACTACACTGTCTTTAATATCACATCTACTGACCCACAACTACACTGTCTTTAATATCACATCTACTGACCCACAACTAAACTGTCTTTAATATCACATCTACTGACCCACAACTACACTGTCTTTAATATCACATCTACTGATCCACAACTACACTGTCTTTAATATCACATCTACTGACCCACAACTAAACTGTCTTTAATATCACATCTACTGATCCACCACTAATGCATGAATATACACTTTAACCATATCTAAACTGTACATAATACCTCAATGTTATCCCCACTAACTGTATCTGTATCTAGCCTCTCTACTGTATATAGCCTCTCTACTGTCTTTAATATATCTACTGTATATAGCCTGTCTAATATCACATCTATGAGCCTCTACTGTAATATATCTAGCCCCTCTACTGTTTATATCACATCTACTGTATATAACCTCTCTACTGTATATAACCTCTCTACTGTATATAGCCCCTCTACTGTATATAGCCTCTCTACTGTATATAGCCCCTCTACTGTATATAGCCCCTCTACTGTATATAGCCCTCTACTGTATATAGCCTCTCTACTGTATATCCCCTACCCTCTACTGTATATAGCCCCTCTACTGTATATATAGCCTCTACTGTATAGAGCCACTCTACTGTATATAGCCACTCTACTGTATATAACCTCTCTACTGTATATCTCTACTGTATATAGCCTCTCTATATAACTGTATATAGCCACTCTACTGTATATATAACCTCTCTACTGTATATAGCCCCTCTACTGTATATAGCCTCTCTACTGTATATAGCCACTCTACTGTATATAGCCACTCTACTGTATATAGCCTCTCTACTCTACTGTATATAGCCTCCCTCTACTGTATATAGCCTCTACTGTATATAGCCACTCTACTGTATATAACCTCTCTACTGTATATAGCCCCTCTACTGTATAGAGCCTCTCTACTGTATATAACCTCTCTACTGTATATAGCCCCTCTACTGTATAGAGCCTCTCTACTGTATATAGCCACTCTACTGTATAACCTCTCTACTGTATATAGCCCACTCTACTGTATATAGCCCCTCTACTGTATATAGCCACTCTACTGTATATAGCCTCTCTACTGTATATAGCCTCTCTACTGTATATAGCCTCTCTACTGTATATAGCCTCTCTACTGTATATAGCCTCTCTACTGTATATAAGCCTCTCTACTGTATATAGCCCTCTACTGTATAGAGCCTCTCTACTGTATATAGCCACTCTACTGTATATAACCTCTCTACTGTATATAGCCTCTCTACTGTATATAGCCTCTCTACTGTATATAACCTCTCTACTGTATATAGCCCCTCTACTGTATATAGCCTCTCTACTGTATATAGCCTCTACTGTATAGAGCCTCTCTACTGTATATAGCCCCTCTACTGTATATAGACCCTCTACTGTATATAGCCTCTCTACTGTATATAGCCTCTCTACTGTATAGAGCCTCTCTACTGTATATAACCTCTCTACTGTATAGAGCCTCTCTACTGTATATAGCCTCTACTGTATATAACCTCTCTACTGTATATAGCCTCTCTACTGTATATAGCCTCTCTACTGTATAGAGCCTCTCTACTGTATATAGCCTCTCTACTGTATAGAGCCTCTCTACTGTATATAGCCTCTCTACTGTATATAGCCTCTCTACTGTATATAGCCTCTCTACTGTATATAGCCTCTCTACTGTATAGAGCCCCTCTACTGTATAGAGCCCCTCTACTGTATATAACCTCTCTACTGTATAGAGCCTCTCTACTGTATATAGCCCCTCTACTGTATAGAGCCTGTATTTTTACTGTTGTTTACCTTCTTACCTATTGTTCACATAATACCTTTTTTGCACTGTTGATGAGGGCCTGTAAGTCAGCATTTCACTGTAAGGTCGGTTGTATTCAGCATTTCACTGTAAGGTCGGTTGTATTCAGCATTTCACTGTAAGGTCGGTTGTATTCGGCATTTCACTGTAAGGTCGGTTGTATTCGGCATTTCACTGTAAGGTCGGTTGTATTCGGCATTTCACTGTAAGGTCGGTTGTATTCGGCATTTCACTGTAAGGTCGGTTGTATTCGGCATTTCACTGTAAGGTCGGTTGTATTCGGCGCACGTGACAAATAAACGTTGATTTGATATTTTACGATCAAATCTACTGATCCACATCTCAACTGTCTTATTTTACTTTCGTTTTCGACTCTATGAGTAGTTTCACATTATAGAATTTATACAGGAAGGAAACATTTGTGAAAGTTTGCGACAGTCTCTCTCTCTGTCTCTGTCTCTGTCTCTCTCTCTCTCTCTCTCTCTCTCTCTCTCTCTCTCTCTCTCTCTCTCTCTCTCTCTCTCTCTCTGTCTCTGTCTCTCTCTCTCTCTCTCTCTCTCTGTCTCTCTCTGTCTCTCTCTCTCTCTGTCTCTCTCTCTCTCTCTGTCTCTCTCTCTCTGTCTCTCTCTCTCTCTCTCTCTGTCTCTCTCTCTCTGTCTCTCTCTCTCTCTCTCTCTCTCTCTCTCTCTCTCTCTCTGTCTCTCTCTCTCTCTCTCTCTCTCTCTCTCTCTCTCTCTCTCTCTCTCTCTCTCTCTCTCTCTCTCTCTCTCTCTCTCTCTCTCTCTCTCTCTCTCATATTGTATTTATCTCCCTCCCTCTCTCTCTGATTCAGTGCTCTTTAAGTTCCACGTGGGTAACCGAACCTAAACGTCACTCTGTTTTCCTGTCGTACATGGGACGTACTCTGGGTCAGACTGATTGTCATTTCCTGTTCCTAACATTGTTATACGCACTAGCTGTCTGTCTCTGTGGGTTCTGACAAAAAGGGAATGCTGTTTATCAAATCAGTAACAAGTAAAGGTCTACAGTTGGTGCCATCTCCCCTCCACCTGCTCCAGTGGGGGTCTGTGCTTTGACCCCATCTCCAAGCCCAACCCCCATCTCCACTGCTACCTGACCTCTGACCTTGTGGTATCGGGGGGGGGGGGGGGGGCTCAGCACACCAGCTGATGACTAATGTTCCAGTATAGCTCCACCTACTAGAACATCATATATAGTGCCTTCGGGAGGTATTCTCATCCCTTGACTTTGACAAAGTGCAATTAAAATGTATTTAAATGTCTTTTTTGGGGGGGATGAACGATCGACACAAAATACTCTGTAATGTCAAAGTGGAAGAAACGTTCTGACAATTCTAACATTCATGAGGAAAACAAAAGCACAAATCTATATTGATTAGATAAGTCTTTCTGGGTAAGTCTCTATGAGCTGATTAAAGGCTGATTAACCCACTAAGTCTCTATGAGCTGATTAACCCACTAAGGCTCTATGAGCTGATTAAAGGCTGATTTACCCACTAAGTCTCTATGAGCTGATTAAAGACTGATTAACCCACTAAGTCTCTATGAGCTGATTAACCCACTAAGTCTCTATGAGCTGATTAAAGGCTGATTAACCCACTAAGTCTCTATGAGCTGATTAACCCACTAAGTCTCTATGAGCTGATTAACCCACTAAGTCTCTATGAGCTGATTAACCCACTAAGTCTCTATGAGCTGATTAAAGGCTGATTTACCCACTAAGTCTCTATGAGCTGATTAAAGGCTGATTAACCCACTAAGTCTCTATGAGCTGATTAAAGGCTGATTTACCCACTAAGTCTCTATGAGCTGATTAAAGCTGATTTACCCACTAAGTCTCTATGAGCTGATTAAAGGCTGGTTTACCCACTAAGTCTCTATGAGCTGATTAAAGGCTGATTTACACACTAAGTCTCTATGAGCTGATTTACCCACTAACTCTCTATGAGCTGATTTACCCACTAAGTCTCTATGAGCTGATTAACCCACTAAGTCTCTATGAGCTGATTAAAGCTGATTTACCCACTAAGTCTCTATGAGCTGATTAAAGGCTGATTTACCCACTAAGTCTCTATGAGCTGATTTACCCACTAAGTCTCTATGAGCTGATTTACCCACTAAGTCTCTATGAGCTGATTAACCCACTAAGTCTCTATGAGCTGATTAAAGGCTGATTTACCCACTAAGTCTCTATGAGCTGATTAACCCACTAAGTCTCTATGAGCTGATTAAAGGCTGATTTACCCACTAAGTCTCTATGAGCTGATTAAAGGCTGATTTACCCACTAAGTCTCTATGAGCTGATTAAAGACTGATTAACCCACTAAGTCTCTATGAGCTGATTAAAGCTGATTAACCCACTAAGTCTCTATGAGCTGATTAAAGGCTGATTTACCCACTAAGTCTCTATGAGCTGATTAACCCACTAAGTCTCTATGAGCTGATTAAAGGCTGATTTACCCACTAAGTCTCTATGAGCTGATTAACCCACTAAGTCTCTATGAGCTGATTAACCCACTAAGTCTCTATGAGCTGATTAACCCACTAAGTCTCTATGAGCTGATTAAAGGCTGATTTACCCACTAAGTCTCTATGAGCTGATTAAAGGCTGATTAACCCACTAAGTCTCTATGAGCTGATTAAAGGCTGATTTACCCACTAAGTCTCTATGAGCTGATTAAAGCTGATTTACCCACTAAGTCTCTATGAGCTGATTAACCCACTAAGTCTCTATGAGCTGATTAACCCACTAAGTCTCTATGAGCTGATTAAAGGCTGATTTACCCACTAAGTCTCTATGAGCTGATTAAAGGCTGATTAACCCACTAAGTCTCTATGAGCTGATTAAAGGCTGATTTACCCACTAAGTCTCTATGAGCTGATTAAAGCTGATTTACCCACTAAGTCTCTATGAGCTGATTAAAGGCTGATTTACACACTAAGTCTCTATGAGCTGATTTACCCACTAACTCTCTATGAGCTGATTTACCCACTAAGTCTCTATGAGCTGATTAACCCACTAAGTCTCTATGAGCTGATTAAAGCTGATTTACCCACTAAGTCTCTATGAGCTGATTAAAGGCTGATTTACCCACTAAGTCTCTATGAGCTGATTTACCCACTAAGTCTCTATGAGCTGATTAACCCACTAAGTCTCTATGAGCTGATTAACCCACTAAGTCTCTATGAGCTGATTAAAGGCTGATTTACCCACTAAGTCTCTATGAGCTGATTAACCCACTAAGTCTCTATGAGCTGATTAAAGGCTGATTTACCCACTAAGTCTCTATGAGCTGATTAAAGGCTGATTTACCCACTAAGTCTCTATGAGCTGATTAAAGCTGATTTACCCACTAAGTCTCTATGAGCTGATTAAAGCTGATTTACCCACTAAGTCTCTATGAGCTGATTAAAGGCTGATTTACCCACTAAGTCTCTATGAGCTGATTAACCCACTAAGTCTCTATGAGCTGATTAAAGGCTGATTTACCCACTAAGTCTCTATGAGCTGATTAAAGGCTGATTTACCCACTAAGTCTCTATGAGCTGATTAAAGGCTGATTTACCCACTAAGTCTCTATGAGCTGATTAACCCACTAAGTCTCTATGAGCTGATTAAAGGCTGATTTACCCACTAAGTCTCTATGAGCTGATTAACCCACTAAGTCTTTATGAGCTGATTAACCCACTAAGTCTCTATGAGCTGATTAACCCACTAAGTCTCTATGAGCTGATTAACCCACTAAGTCTCTATGAGCTGATTTACCCACTAAGTCTCTATGAGCTGATTAAAGCTGATTTACCCACTAAGTCTCTATGAGCTGATTAAAGGCTGATTTACCCACTAAGTCTCTATGAGCTGATTAAAGGTTGATTTACCCACTAAGTCTCTATGAGATGATTAACCCACTAAGTCTCTATGAGCTGATTTACCCACTAAGTCTCTATGAGCTGATTAAAGGCTGATTTACCCACTAAGTCTCTATGAGCTGATTAAAGGCTGATTTACCCACTAAGTCTCTATGAGCTGATTAACCCACTAAGTCTCTATGAGCTGATTAACCCACTAAGTCTCTATGAGCTGATTAACCCACTAAGTCTCTATGAGCTGATTAAAGGCTGATTTTCCCACTAAGTCTCTATGAGCTGATTAAAGGCTGATTTACCCACTAAGTCTCTATGAGCTGATTTACCCACTAAGTCTCTATGAGCTGATTTACCCACTAAGTCTCTATGAGCTGATTTACCCACTAAGTCTCTATGAGCTGATTAAAGGCTGATTAACCCACTAAGTCTCTATGAGCTGATTAAACGTCATTTCCGGTCACAACTTGCAGGCTTGTTTTCGAATTGCTGTGCGTTTTGTTGCCAACCTATTTTGCTACCTGACAACTTTACGGGTTTCACTTTTTAATTACCGTTCATATATTTATTTTTCCTCGACTTTTTCACTCCGGACGCTTTATCTGGACACGATTCGTCAGGACCTCCAACAGCCGAAGCTAAGTAGTAACATTAACATGATACCTTCTAATTGCAGCCGCTGTGCTCGCCTTACGGCGAGGATAGCTGTACTGCAAGCCCAGCTTCAGACGCAATCGTTAGGCAAGGGTAATTTCAGTGTAGGAAAGGATGAAACAGCGTCTGTGCCACCAGTAAGTACAGATAGTAGTATAAATCCCCTGGCACAGTCCCCGCAGCCGGACAACTTTCTCACGGTTTCTGGAAGGAAATGCTGTAGGAACGCTCAACCGGTGTCGCTCATTCAGCAGACAGAAACTTTCAACCGGTTCTCCCCATTAAGCAGCGGGTCGGTGTCAGAGGCCGAGTCTTCTCTGGTCTCTACTCCTCCCGTTACGGGGTCTGAGACGCCGAAGCTTCCCACCATTAGCTCTGACAAATTGAAAACTCTAGTCATTGGCGACTCCATTACCCGCAGTATTAGACTTAAAGCGAATCATCCAGCGATCATACACTGTTTACCCGGGGCAGGGCTACCGACGTTAAGGCTAATCTGAAGATGGTGCTGGCTAAAGCTAAAACTGGCGAGTGTAGAGAGTATAGAGATATTGTTATCCACGTCGGCACCAACGATGTTAGGATGAAACAGTCAGAGATCACCAAGCGCAACATAGCTTCTGCGTGCATATCAGCTAGAAAGATGTGTCGGCATCGAGTAATTGTCTCTGGCCCCCTCCCAGTTAGGGAGTGATGAGCTCTACAGCAGAGTCTCACAACTCAATCGCTGGTTGAAAACTGTTTTCTGCCCCTCCCAAAAGATAGAATTTGTAGATAATTGGCCCTCTTTCTGGGACTCGCCCACAAACAGGACCAAGCCTGACCTGCTGAGGAGTGACGGACTCCATCCTAGCTGGAGGGTGCTCTCATCTTATCTGCCAACATAGACAGGGCTCTAACTCCTCTAGCTCCACAATGAAATAGGGTGCAGGCCAGGCAGCAGGCTATTAGCCAGCCTGCCAGCATAGTGGAGTCTGCCACTAGCATAGTTAGTGTAGTCAGCTCAGCTATCACCATTGAGACCGTGTCTGTGCCTCGACCTGGGTTGGGCAAAACTAAACATGGCGGTGTTCGCCTTAGCAATCTCACTAGGATAAAGACCACCTCCATTCCTGTCATTACTGAAAGAGATCATGATACCTCACATCTCAAAATAGGGCTACTTAATGTTAGATCCCTTACTTCAAAGGCAATTATAGTCAATGAACTAATCACTGATCATAATCTTGATGTGATTGGCCTGACTGAAACATGGCTTAAGCCTGATGAATTTACTGTGTTAAATGAGGCCTCACCTCCTGGCTACACTAGTGACCATATCCCCGTGCATCCCGCAAAGGCGGAGGTGTTGCTAACATTTACGATAGCAAATTTCAATTTACAAAAAAAAAAATGACGTTTTCGTCTTTTGAGCTTCTAGTCATGAAATCTATGCAGCCTACTCAATCACTTTTTATAGCTACTGTTTACAGGCCTCCTGGGCCATATACAGCGTTTCTCACTGAGTTCCCTGAATTCCTATCAGACCTTGTAGTCATTGCAGATAATATTCTAATCTTTGGTGACTTTAATATTCACATGGAAAAGTCCACAGACCCACTCCAAAAGGCTTTTGGAGCCATCATCGACTCAGTGGGTTTTGTCCAACATGTCTCTGGACCCACTCACTCTCACAGTCATACGCTGGACCTAGTTTTGTCCCATGGAATAAATGTTGTGGATCTTAATGTTTTTCCTCATAATCCTGGACTATCAGACCACCATTTTATTACGTTTGCAATTGCAACAAATAATCTGCTCAGACCCCAACCAAGGAACATCAAAAGTCGTGCTATAAATTCACAGACAACACAAAGATTCCTTGATGCCCTTCCAGACTCCCTCTGCCTACCCAAGGACGCCAGAGGACAAAAATCCGTTAACCACCTAACTGAGGATCTCAATTTAACCTTGCGCAATACCCTAGATGCAGTTGCACCCCTAAAAACTAAAAAAATGTCTCATAAGAAACTAGCTCCCTGGTACACAGAAAATACCCGAGCTCTGAAGCAAGCTTCCAGAAAATTGGAACGGAAATGGCGCCACACCAAACTGGAAGTCTTCCGACTAGCTTGGAAGGATGGTACCGTGCAGTACCGAAGAGCCCTTACTGCTGCTCGATCATCCTATTTTTCTAACTTAATTGAGGAAAATAAGAACAATCCGAAATTCCTTTTTGATACTGTGGCAAAGCTAACTAAAAAGCAGCATTCCCCAAGAGAGGATGACTTGCACTTTAGCAGTGATAAATTCATGAACTTCTTTGAGGAAAAGATTATGATTATTAGAAAGCAAATTACGGACTCCTCTTTAAACCTGCGTATTCCTCCAAACCTCAGTTGTCCTGAGTCTGCACAACTCTGCCAGGACCTAGGATCAAGAGAGACGCTCAAGTGTTTTAGTACTATATCTCTTGACACAATGATGAAAATAATCATGGCCTCTAAACCTTCAAGCTGTATACTGGACCCTATTCCAACTAAACTACTGAAAGAGCTGCTTCCTGTGCTTGGCCCTCCTATGTTGAACATAATAAACGGCTCTCTATCCACTGGATGTGTACCAAACTCACTAAAAGTGGCAGTAATAAAGCCTCTCTTGAAAAAGCCAAACCTTGACCCAGAAAATATAAAAAACTATCGGCCTATATCGAATCTTCCATTCCTCTCAAAGATTTTAGAGAAGGCTGTTGCGCAGCAACTCACTGCCTTCCTGAAGACAAACAATGTATACGAAATGCTTCAGTCTGGTTTTAGACCCCATCATAGCACTGAGACGGCACTTGTGAAGGTGGTAAATGACATTTTGATGGCATCGGACCGAGGCTCTGCATCTGTCCTCGTGCTCCTAGACCTTAGTGCTGCTTTTGATACCATCGATCACCACATTCTTTTGGAGAGATTGGAAACCCAAATTGGTCTACACGGACATGTTCTGGCCTGGTTTAGGTCTTATCTGTCGGAAAGATATCAGTTTGTCTCTGTGAATGGTTTGTCCTCTGACAAATCAACTGTACATTTCGGTGTTCCTCAAGGTTCTGTTTTAGGACCACTATTGTTTTCACTATATATTTTACCTCTTGGGGATGTTATTCGAAAACATAATGTAAACTTTCACTGCTATGCGGATGACACACAGCTGTACATTTCAATGAAACATGGTGAAGCACCAAAATTGCCCTCGCTAGAAGCATGTGTTTCAGACATAAGGAAGTGGATGGCTGCAAACTTTCTACTATTAAACTCGGACAAAACAGAGATGCTTGTTCTAGGTCCCAAGAAACAAAGAGATCTTCTGTTGAATCTGACAATTAATCTTAATGGTTGTACAGTCGTCTCAAATAAAACTGTGAAGGACCTCGGCGTTACTCTGGACCCTGATCTCTCTTTTGAAGAACATATCAAGACCATTTCGAGGACAGCTTTTTTCCATCTAAGTAACATTGCAAAAATCAGAAACTTTCTGTCCAAAAATGATGCAGAAAAATTAATCCATGCTTTTGTCACTTCTAGGTTAGACTACTGCAATGCTCTATTTTCCGGCTACCCGGATAAAGCACTAAATAAACTTCAGTTAGTGCTAAATACGGCTGCTAGAATCCTGACTAGAACCAAAAAATTTGATCATATTACTCCAGTGCTAGCCTCTCTACACTGGCTTCCTGTCAAAGCAAGGGCTGATTTCAAGGTTTTACTGCTAACCTACAAAGCATTACATGGGCTTGCTCCTACCTACCCCTCTGATTTGGTCCTGCCGTACATACCTACACGTACGCTACGGTCACAAGACGCAGGCCTCCTAATTGTCCCTAGAATTTCTAAGCAAACAGCTGGAGGCAGGGCTTTCTCCTATAGAGCTCCATTTTTATGGAACGGTCTGCCTACCCATGTCAGAGACGCAAACTCGGTCTCAACCTTTAAGTCTTTACTGAAGACTCATCTCTTCAGTGGGTCATATGATTGAGTGTAGTCTGGCCCAGGAGTGGGAAGGTGAACGGAAAGGCTCTGGAGCAACGAACCGCCCTTGCTGTCTCTGCCTGGCCGGTTCCCCTTTTTCCACTGGGATTCTCTGCCTCTAACCCTGTTACGGGGCTGAGTCACTGGCTTGCTGGGGCTCTCTCGTGCCGTCCCTGGGGGTGCGTCACCTGGGTGGGTTGATTCACTGTTGTGGTCGGCCTGTCTGGGTTTCCTCCCCCCTTGGGTTGTACCGTGTCGGAGATCTTTGTGGGCTATACTCGGCCTTGTCTCAGGATGGTAAGTTGGTGGTTGAAGATTTCCCTCTAGTGGTGTGGGGGCTGTGCTTTGGCAAAGTGGGTGGGGTTATATCCTTCCTGTTTGGCCCTGTCCGGGGTGTCCTCGGATGGGGCCACAGTGTCTCCTGACCCCTCCTGTCTCAGCCTTCAGTATTTATGCTGCAGTAGTTTATGTGTCGGGGGCTAGGGTCAGTTTGTTTATCTGGAGTACTTCTCCTGTCCTATTCGGTGTCCTGTGTAAATCTAAGTGTGCGTTCTCTAATTCTCTCCTTCTCTCTTTCTTTCTCTCTCTCGGAGGACCTGAGCCCTAGGACCATGCCCCAGGACTACCTGACATGATGACTCCTTGCTGTCCCCAGTCCACCTGGCCATGCTGCTGCTCCAGTTTCAACTGGCCTGGGCCCTAGGACCATGTCCCAGGACTACCTGACATGAGGACTCCTTGCTGTCCCCAGTCCACCTGGCCATGCTCCTGCTCCAGTTTCAACTGTTCTGCCTTACTATTATTCAACCATGCTGGTCATTTATGAACATTTGAACATCTTGGCCACGTTCTGTTATAATCTCCAC
>NW_025746800.1:45000-70000 GCF_021184085.1 Oncorhynchus gorbuscha
CCTACAACACCAACCATGACCCGGTTTATAAAGAATGATGAGTCAGAACACACCTGAGACCGTTGGTCGGGGTTTGGGGAGGGGTCCAGCACTTTACACTCACTTGATAGGAACAATGAACATGAAAGATTTGCTAGGAATCTGAGTTAGATGGGGGGGAATTCCCCTCACAGTCAGACTAGGAGAGCACCGAGAGCTCTGTGACCTCAGAACACAGTGTGGTTCTGTCCCAAATGGCACCCTTTTCACCATGTAGCGCACTACTATTGACCAGAGCCCTATGGACCCCTATGGTCCTCCCTATGGACCCCTATGGGCCCCCCTATGGTCCTCCCTATGGGCCCCTATGGTCCTCCCTATGGGCCCCTATGGTCCTCCCTATGGGCCCCTATGGGCCTCCCTATGGTCCTCCCTATGGGCCCCTATGGTCCTCCCTATGGTCCTCCCTATGGTCCTCCCTATGGTCCTCCCTATGGGCCCCTATGGTCCTCCCTATGGTCCTCCCTATGGACCCCTATGGGCCCCTATGGGCCTCCCTATGGTCCTCCCTATGGGCCCCTATGGTCCTCCCTATGGTCCTCCCTATGGTCCTCCCTATGGGCCCCTATGGTCCCCCCTATGGTCCTCCCTATGGGCCCCTATGGTCCTCCCTATGGACCTCCCTATGGACCCCTATGGGCCTCCCTATGGACCCCTATGGTCCTCCCTATGGGCCCCTATGGTCCTCCCTATGGACCCCTATGGTCCTCCCTATGGACCCCTATGGTCCTCCCTATGGGCCCCTATGGTCCTCCCTATGGTCCTCCCTATGGGCCCCTATGGTCCTCCCTATGGTCCTCCCTATGGGCCCCTATGGTCCTCCCTATGGGCCCCTATGGTCCTCCCTATGGACCCCTATGGACCCCTATGGACCCCTATGGTCCTCCCTATGAGCCCCTATGGTCCTCCCTATGGGCCCCTATGGTCCTCCCTATGGACCCCTATGGACCTCTATGGTCCTCCCTATGGACCCCTATGGGCCCCTATGGTCCTCCCTATGGACCCCTATGGACCCCTATGGACCTCCCTATGAGCGGATCCCAGCCGATGGAATTAAAGTGGGTTTTATTACTCAATCTAATTCATGTTGATACCAATAAATACATCCATAGGCCTAACGGACACATTATCAATGTCGTGTTCACCCTGACTTAAAGAGGCTATCTGTAGTTGCTACATCCATTAGGCCTAACGGACACATTATCAAACATTGTAGGCTTCTGATAGACTTAAAGAGGCTATCTGTAGTTGCTACATCCATTTTTGGACTTATATATATATATACATTGATTCTTGAGGAATATAACTAATATGAGCTTAGGTCAAACTGTCACACTCCATGAGAATCTAAAATATAAGTTTGTTTTTCTCCTATGCTTGTAAACATTGTAAATGTAAACAAACACTGTATATCCTCATAACATGGTTAAAATAGTGATGTTGGTGTCATGGATGGTCAGTCTTTGTATCCACAGCTCTGTCTAGTGATCTGAGAGTAGTTAATACAGCCATCTATTGGCCATGGAAGGTAACAGTCTGTCTCTACACCTTAATACAGCCATCTATTGGAAGGTAACAGTCTGTCTCTATACCTTAATACAGCCATCTATTGGAAGGTAACAGTCTGTCTCTATACCTTAATACAGCCATCTATTGGAAGGTAACAGTCTGTCTCTATACCTTAATACAGCCATCTATTGGAAGGTAACAGTCTGTCTCTACACCTTAATACAGCCACCTATTGGCCATGGAAGGTAACAGTCTGTCTCTATATCTTAATACAGCCATCTATTGGAAGGTAACAGTCTGTCTCTACACCTTAATACAGCCATCTATTGGAAGGTAACAGTCTGTCTCTACACCTTAATACAGCCATCTATTGGAAGGTAACAGTCTGTCTCTACACCTTAATACAGCCACCTATTGGCCATGGAAGGTAACAGTCTGTCTCTATACCTTAATACAGCCATCTATTGGCCATGGAAGGTAACAGTCTGTCTCTACACCTTAATACAGCCATCTATTGGAAGGTAACAGTCTGTCTCTATACCTTAATACAGCCATCTATTGGAAGGTAACAGTCTGTCTCTACACCTTAATACAGCCATCTATTGGAAGGTAACAGTCTGTCTCTACACCTTAATACAGCCACCTATTGGCCATGGAAGGTAACAGTCTGTCTCTATACCTTAATACAGCCATCTATTGGAAGGTAACAGTCTGTCTCTACACCTTAATACAGCCATCTATTGGAAGGTAACAGTCTGTCTCTACACCTTAATACAGCCATCTATTGGAAGGTAACAGTCTGTCTCTATACCTTAATACAGCCATCTATTGGCCATGGAAGGTAACAGTCTGTCTCTATACCTTAATACAGCCATCTATTGGAAGGTAACAGTCTGTCTCTACACCTTAATACAGCCACCTATTGGAAGGTAACAGTCTGTCTCTACACCTTAATACAGCCCCCTATTGGCCATGGAAGGTAACAGTCTGTCTCTATACCTTAATACAGCCATCTATTGGCCATGGAAGGTAACAGTCTGTCTCTACACCTTAATACAGCCATCTATTGGAAGGTAACAGTCTGTCTCTATACCTTAATACAGCCATCTATTGGAAGGTAACAGTCTGTCTCTACACCTTAATACAGCCATCTATTGGAAGGTAACAGTCTGTCTCTACACCTTAATACAGCCATCTATTGGAAGGTAACAGTCTGTCTCTATACCTTAATACAGCCATCTATTGGAAGGTAACAGTCTGTCTCTACACCTTAATACAGCCATCTATTGGAAGGTAACAGTCTGTCTCTACACCTTAATACAGCCATCTATTGGAAGGTAACAGTCTGTCTCTACACCTTAATACAGCCATCTATTGGAAGGTAACAGTCTGTCTCTATACCTTAATACAGCCACCTATTGGCCATGGAAGGTAACAGTCTGTCTCTACACCTTAATACAGCCATCTATTAGAAGGTAACAGTCTGTCTCTACACCTTAATACAGCCATCTATTGGAAGGTAACAGTCTGTCTCTACACCTTAATACAGCCACCTATTGGCCATGGAAGGTAACAGCCTGTCTCTATACCTTAATACAGCCATCTATTGGAAGGTAACAGTCTGTCTCTACACCTTAATACAGCCATCTATAAGAAGGTAACAGTCTGTCTCTATACCTTAATACAGCCACCTATTGGAAGGTAACAGTCTGTCTCTATACCTTAATACAGCCATCCATTGGAAGGTAACAGTCTGTCTCTACACCTTAATACGGCCCTCTATTGGAAGGTAACAGTCTGTCTCTATACCTTAATACAGCCATCTATTGGAAGGTAACAGTCTGTCTCTACACCTTAATACAGCCATCTATTGGCCATGGAAGGTAACAGTCTGTCTCTACACCTTAATACAGCCATCTATTGGAAGGTAACAGTCTGTCTCTACACCTTAATACAGCCATCTATTGGAAGGTAACAGTCTGTCTCTATACCTTAATACAGCCATCTATTGGAAGGTAACAGTCTGTCTCTACACCTTAATACAGCCATCTATTGGAAGGTAACAGTCTGTCTCTACACCTTAATAGAGCCATCTATTGGAAGGTAACAGTCTGTCTCTACACCTTAATACAGCCATCTATTGGCCATGGAAGGTAACAGTCTGTCTCTACACCTTAATACAGCCATCTATTGGAAGGTAACAGTCTGTCTCTACACCTTAATACAGCCATCTATTGGCCATGGAAGGTAACAGCCTGTCTCTACACCTTAATACAGCCATCTATTGGAAGGTAACAGTCTGTCTCTACACCTTAATACAGCCATCTATTGGAAGGTAACAGTCTGTCTCTACACCTTAATACAGCCATCTATTGGAAGGTAACAGTCTGTCTCTATACCTTAATACAGCCATCTATTGGAAGGTAACAGTCTGTCTCTACACCTTAATACAGCCATCTATTGGAAGGTAACAGTCTGTCTCTA
Source organism: Oncorhynchus gorbuscha (assembly GCF_021184085.1). Lineage (NCBI taxonomy): Eukaryota > Metazoa > Chordata > Actinopteri > Salmoniformes > Salmonidae > Oncorhynchus > Oncorhynchus gorbuscha. Next base: position 49,033 of record NW_025746800.1, read on the forward strand.
CACCTTAATAGAGCCATCTATTGGAAGGTAACAGTCTGTCTCTACACCTTAATACAGCCATCTATTGGAAGGTAACAGTCTGTCTCTATACCTTAATACAGCCACCTATTGGCCATGGAAGGTAACAGTCTGTCTCTACACCTTAATACAGCCATCTATTAGAAGGTAACAGTCTGTCTCTACACCTTAATACAGCCATCTATTGGAAGGTAACAGTCTGTCTCTATACCTTAATACAGCCATCTATTGGAAGGTAACAGTCTGTCACTATACGTTAATACAGCCATCTATTGGAAGGTAACAGTCTGTCTCTACACCTTAATACAGCCATCTATTGGAAGGTAACAGTCTGTCTCTACACCTTAATACAGCCACCTATTGGCCATGGAAGGTAACAGCCTGTCTCTATACCTTAATACAGCCATCTATTGGAAGGTAACAGTCTGTCTCTACACCTTAATACAGCCATCTATAAGAAGGTAACAGTCTGTCTCTATACCTTAATACAGCCACCTATTGGAAGGTAACAGTCTGTCTCTATACCTTAATACAGCCATCCATTGGAAGGTAACAGTCTGTCTCTACACCTTAATACGGCCCTCTATTGGAAGGTAACAGTCTGTCTCTATACCTTAATACAGCCATCTATTGGAAGGTAACAGTCTGTCTCTACACCTTAATACAGCCATCTATTGGCCATGGAAGGTAACAGTCTGTCTCTACACCTTAATACAGCCATCTATTGGAAGGTAACAGTCTGTCTCTACACCTTAATACAGCCATCTATTGGCCATGGAAGGTAACAGCCTGTCTCTACACCTTAATACAGCCATCTATTGGAAGGTAACAGTCTGTCTCTACACCTTAATACAGCCATTTATTGGAAGGTAACAGTCTGTCTCTACACCTTAATACAGCCATCTATTGGAAGGTAACAGTCTGTCTCTACACCTTAATACAGCCATCTATTGGAAGGTAACAGTCTGTCTCTACACCTTAATACAGCCATCTATTGGAAGGTAACAGTCTGTCTCTACACCTTAATACAGCCACCTATTGGCCATGGAAGGTAACAGCCTGTCTCTATACCTTAATACAGCCATCTATTGGAAGGTAACAGTCTGTCTCTACACCTTAATACAGCCATCTATAAGAAGGTAACAGTCTGTCTCTACACCTTAATACAGCCATCTATTGGAAGGTAACAGTCTGTCTCTACACCTTAATACAGCCATCTATTGGAAGGTAACAGTCTGTCTCTATACCTTAATACAGCCATCTATTGGAAGGTAACAGTCTGTCTCTACACCTTAATACAGCCATCTATTGGAAGGTAACAGTCTGTCTCTACACCTTAATACAGCCATCTATTGGAAGGTAACAGTCTGTCTCTACACCTTAATACAGCCATCTATTGGAAGGTAACAGTCTGTCTCTACACCTTAATACAGCCATCTATTGGAAGGTAACAGCCTGTCTCTATACCTTAATACAGCCATCTATTGGCCATGGAAGGTAACAGTCTGTCTCTATACCTTAATACAGCCATCTATTAGAAGGTAACAGTCTGTCTCTACACCTTAATACAGCCATCTATTGGAAGGTAACAGTCTGTCTCTACACCTTAATACAGCCATCTATTGGAAGGTAACAGTCTGTCTCTATACCTTAATACAGCCATCTATTGGAAGGTAACAGTCTGTCTCTACACCTTAATACAGCCATCTATTGGAAGGTAACAGTCTGTCTCTACACCTTAATACAGCCATCTATTGGAAGGTAACAGTCTGTCTCTACACCTTAATACAGCCATCTATTGGAAGGTAACAGTCTGTCTCTATACCTGAATACAGCCATCTATTGGAAGGTAACAGTCTGTCTCTACACCTTAATACAGCCATCTATTGGAAGGTAACAGTCTGTCTCTATACCTTAATACAGCCATCTATTGGAAGGTAACAGTCTGTCTCTACACCTTAATACAGCCATCTATTGGAAGGTAACAGTCTGTCTACACCTTAATACAGCCACCTATTGGCCATGGAAGGTAACAGTCTGTCTCTATACCTTAATACAGCCATCTATTGGAAGGTAACAGTCTGTCTCTACACCTTAATACAGCCATCTATTGGAAGGTAACAGTCTGTCTCTATACCTTAATACAGCCATCTATTGGAAGGTAACAGTCTGTCTCTACACCTTAATACAGCCATCTATTGGAAGGTAACAGTCTGTCTCTACACCTTAATACAGCCATCTATTGGAAGGTAACAGTCTGTCTCTATACCTTAATACAGCCATCTATTGGAAGGTAACAGTCTGTCTCTACACCTTAATACAGCCATCTATTGGAAGGTAACAGTCTGTCTCTACACCTTAATACAGCCATCTATTGGATGGTAACAGTCTGTCTCTACACCTTAATACAGCCATCTATTGGAAGGTAACAGTCTGTCTCTATACCTTAATACAGCCACCTATTGGCCATGGAAGGTAACAGTCTGTCTCTACACCTTAATACAGCCATCTATTAGAAGGTAACAGTCTGTCTCTACACCTTAATACAGCCATCTATTGGAAGGTAACAGTCTGTCTCTATACCTTAATACAGCCATCTATTGGAAGGTAACAGTCTGTCACTATACCTTAATACAGCCATCTATTGGAAGGTAACAGTCTGTCTCTACACCTTAATACAGCCATCTATTGGAAGGTAACAGTCTGTCTCTACACCTTAATACAGCCACCTATTGGCCATGGAAGGTAACAGCCTGTCTCTATACCTTAATACAGCCACCTATTGGAAGGTAACAGTCTGTCTCTATACCTTAATACAGCCATCCATTGGAAGGTAACAGTCTGTCTCTACACCTTAATACGGCCCTCTATTGGAAGGTAACAGTCTGTCTCTATACCTTAATACAGCCATCTATTGGAAGGTAACAGTCTGTCTCTACACCTTAATACAGCCACCTATTGGCCATGGAAGGTAACAGTCTGTCTCTATACCTTAATACAGCCATCTATTGGAAGGTAACAGTCTGTCTCTACACCTTAATACAGCCATCTATTGGAAGGTAACAGTCTGTCTCTATACCTTAATACAGCCATCTATTGGAAGGTAACAGTCTGTCTCTACACCTTAATACAGCCATCTATTGGAAGGTAACAGTCTGTCTCTACACCTTAATACAGCCATCTATTGGAAGGTAACAGTCTGTCTCTATACCTTAATACAGCCATCTATTGGAAGGTAACAGTCTGTCTCTACACCTTAATACAGCCATCTATTGGAAGGTAACAGTCTGTCTCTACACCTTAATACAGCCATCTATTGGAAGGTAACAGTCTGTCTCTACACCTTAATACAGCCATCTATTGGAAGGTAACAGTCTGTCTCTACACCTTAATACAGCCATCTATTGGAAGGTAACAGTCTGTCTCTACACCTTAATACAGCCATCTATTGGAAGGTAACAGTCTGTCTCTATACCTTAATACAGCCATCTATTGGAAGGTAACAGTCTGTCTCTACACCTTAATACAGCCATCTATTGGAAGGTAACAGTCTGTCTCTACACCTTAATACAGCCATCTATTGGAAGGTAACAGTCTGTCTACACCTTAATACAGCCACCTATTGGCCATGGAAGGTAACAGTCTGTCTCTATACCTTAATACAGCCATCTATTGGAAGGTAACAGTCTGTCTCTACACCTTAATACAGCCATCTATTGGAAGGTAACAGTCTGTCTCTATACCTTAATACAGCCACCTATTGGCCATGGAAGGTAACAGTCTGTCTCTATACCTTAATACAGCCATCTATTGGAAGGTAACAGTCTGTCTCTACACCTTAATACAGCCATCTATTGGAAGGTAACAGTCTGTCTCTATACCTTAATACAGCCATCTATTGGAAGGTAACAGTCTGTCTCTACACCTTAATACAGCCATCTATTGGAAGGTAACAGTCTGTCTCTACACCTTAATACAGCCATCTATTGGAAGGTAACAGTCTGTCTCTACACCTTAATACAGCCATCTATTGGAAGGTAACAGTCTGTCTCTATACCTGAATACAGCCATCTATTGGAAGGTAACAGTCTGTCTCTACACCTTAATACAGCCATCTATTGGAAGGTAACAGTCTGTCTCTATACCTTAATACAGCCATCTATTGGAAGGTAACAGTCTGTCTCTACACCTTAATACAGCCATCTATTGGAAGGTAACAGTCTGTCTACACCTTAATACAGCCACCTATTGGCCATGGAAGGTAACAGTCTGTCTCTATACCTTAATACAGCCATCTATTGGAAGGTAACAGTCTGTCTCTACACCTTAATACAGCCATCTATTGGAAGGTAACAGTCTGTCTCTATACCTTAATACAGCCACCTATTGGCCATGGAAGGTAACAGTCTGTCTCTATACCTTAATACAGCCATCTATTGGAAGGTAACAGTCTGTCTCTACACCTTAATACAGCCATCTATTGGAAGGTAACAGTCTGTCTCTATACCTTAATACAGCCATCTATTGGAAGGTAACAGTCTGTCTCTACACCTTAATACAGCCATCTATTGGAAGGTAACAGTCTGTCTCTACACCTTAATACAGCCATCTATTGGAAGGTAACAGTCTGTCTCTACACCTTAATACAGCCATCTATTGGAAGGTAACAGTCTGTCTCTATACCTGAATACAGCCATCTATTGGAAGGTAACAGTCTGTCTCTACACCTTAATACAGCCATCTATTGGAAGGTAACAGTCTGTCTCTATACCTTAATACAGCCATCTATTGGAAGGTAACAGTCTGTCTCTACACCTTAATACAGCCATCTATTGGAAGGTAACAGTCTGTCTACACCTTAATACAGCCACCTATTGGCCATGGAAGGTAACAGTCTGTCTCTATACCTTAATACAGCCATCTATTGGAAGGTAACAGTCTGTCTCTACACCTTAATACAGCCATCTATTGGAAGGTAACAGTCTGTCTCTATACCTTAATACAGCCATCTATTGGAAGGTAACAGTCTGTCTCTACACCTTAATACAGCCATCTATTGGAAGGTAACAGTCTGTCTCTACACCTTAATACAGCCATCTATTGGAAGGTAACAGTCTGTCTCTACACCTTAATACAGCCATCTATTGGAAGGTAACAGTCTGTCTCTACACCTTAATACAGCCATCTATTGGATGGTAACAGTCTGTCTCTACACCTTAATACAGCCATCTATTGGAAGGTAACAGTCTGTCTCTATACCTTAATACAGCCACCTATTGGCCATGGAAGGTAACAGTCTGTCTCTACACCTTAATACAGCCATCTATTAGAAGGTAACAGTCTGTCTCTACACCTTAATACAGCCATCTATTGGAAGGTAACAGTCTGTCTCTATACCTTAATACAGCCATCTATTGGAAGGTAACAGTCTGTCACTATACCTTAATACAGCCATCTATTGGAAGGTAACAGTCTGTCTCTACACCTTAATACAGCCATCTATTGGAAGGTAACAGTCTGTCTCTACACCTTAATACAGCCACCTATTGGCCATGGAAGGTAACAGCCTGTCTCTATACCTTAATACAGCCATCTATTGGAAGGTAACAGTCTGTCTCTACACCTTAATACAGCCATCTATAAGAAGGTAACAGTCTGTCTCTATACCTTAATACAGCCACCTATTGGAAGGTAACAGTCTGTCTCTATACCTTAATACAGCCATCCATTGGAAGGTAACAGTCTGTCTCTACACCTTAATACGGCCCTCTATTGGAAGGTAACAGTCTGTCTCTATACCTTAATACAGCCATCTATTGGAAGGTAACAGTCTGTCTCTACACCTTAATACAGCCACCTATTGGCCATGGAAGGTAACAGTCTGTCTCTATACCTTAATACAGCCATCTATTGGAAGGTAACAGTCTGTCTCTACACCTTAATACAGCCATCTATTGGAAGGTAACAGTCTGTCTCTATACCTTAATACAGCCATCTATTGGAAGGTAACAGTCTGTCTCTACACCTTAATACAGCCATCTATTGGAAGGTAACAGTCTGTCTCTACACCTTAATACAGCCATCTATTGGAAGGTAACAGTCTGTCTCTATACCTTAATACAGCCATCTATTGGAAGGTAACAGTCTGTCTCTACACCTTAATACAGCCATCTATTGGAAGGTAACAGTCTGTCTCTACACCTTAATACAGCCATCTATTGGAAGGTAACAGTCTGTCTCTACACCTTAATACAGCCATCTATTGGAAGGTAACAGTCTGTCTCTACACCTTAATACAGCCATCTATTGGAAGGTAACAGTCTGTCTCTACACCTTAATACAGCCATCTATTAGAAGGTAACAGTCTGTCTCTACACCTTAATACAGCCATCTATTGGAAGGTAACAGTCTGTCTCTATACCTTAATACAGCCATCTATTGGAAGGTAACAGTCTGTCACTATACCTTAATACAGCCATCTATTGGAAGGTAACAGTCTGTCTCTACACCTTAATACAGCCATCTATTGGAAGGTAACAGTCTGTCTCTACACCTTAATACAGCCACCTATTGGCCATGGAAGGTAACAGCCTGTCTCTATACCTTAATACAGCCATCTATTGGAAGGTAACAGTCTGTCTCTACACCTTAATACAGCCATCTATAAGAAGGTAACAGTCTGTCTCTATACCTTAATACAGCCACCTATTGGAAGGTAACAGTCTGTCTCTATACCTTAATACAGCCATCCATTGGAAGGTAACAGTCTGTCTCTACACCTTAATACGGCCCTCTATTGGAAGGTAACAGTCTGTCTCTATACCTTAATACAGCCATCTATTGGAAGGTAACAGTCTGTCTCTACACCTTAATACAGCCATCTATTGGCCATGGAAGGTAACAGTCTGTCTCTACACCTTAATACAGCCATCTATTGGAAGGTAACAGTCTGTCTCTACACCTTAATACAGCCATCTATTGGCCATGGAAGGTAACAGCCTGTCTCTACACCTTAATACAGCCATTTATTGGAAGGTAACAGTCTGTCTCTACACCTTAATACAGCCATCTATTGGAAGGTAACAGTCTGTCTCTACACCTTAATACAGCCATCTATTGGAAGGTAACAGTCTGTCTCTATACCTTAATACAGCCATCTATTGGAAGGTAACAGTCTGTCTCTACACCTTAATACAGCCATCTATTGGAAGGTAACAGTCTGTCTCTACACCTTAATACAGCCATCTATTGGAAGGTAACAGTCTGTCTCTATACCTTAATACAGCCATCTATTGGAAGGTAACAGTCTGTCTCTACACCTTAATACAGCCATCTATTGGAAGGTAACAGTCTGTCTCTACACCTTAATACAGCCATCTATTGGAAGGTAACAGTCTGTCTCTACACCTTAATACAGCCATCTATTGGAAGGTAACAGTCTGTCTCTACACCTTAATACAGCCATCTATTGGAAGGTAACAGTCTGTCTCTACACCTTAATACAGCCATCTATTAGAAGGTAACAGTCTGTCTCTACACCTTAATACAGCCATCTATTGGAAGGTAACAGTCTGTCTCTATACCTTAATACAGCCATCTATTGGAAGGTAACAGTCTGTCACTATACCTTAATACAGCCATCTATTGGAAGGTAACAGTCTGTCTCTACACCTTAATACAGCCATCTATTGGAAGGTAACAGTCTGTCTCTACACCTTAATACAGCCACCTATTGGCCATGGAAGGTAACAGCCTGTCTCTATACCTTAATACAGCCATCTATTGGAAGGTAACAGTCTGTCTCTACACCTTAATACAGCCATCTATAAGAAGGTAACAGTCTGTCTCTATACCTTAATACAGCCACCTATTGGAAGGTAACAGTCTGTCTCTATACCTTAATACAGCCATCCATTGGAAGGTAACAGTCTGTCTCTACACCTTAATACGGCCCTCTATTGGAAGGTAACAGTCTGTCTCTATACCTTAATACAGCCATCTATTGGAAGGTAACAGTCTGTCTCTACACCTTAATACAGCCATCTATTGGCCATGGAAGGTAACAGTCTGTCTCTACACCTTAATACAGCCATCTATTGGAAGGTAACAGTCTGTCTCTACACCTTAATACAGCCATCTATTGGCCATGGAAGGTAACAGCCTGTCTCTACACACCTTAATACAGCCATCTATTGGAAGGTAACAGTCTGTCTCTACACCTTAATACAGCCATTTATTGGAAGGTAACAGTCTGTCTCTACACCTTAATACAGCCATCTATTGGAAGGTAACAGTCTGTCTCTACACCTTAATACAGCCATCTATTGGAAGGTAACAGTCTGTCTCTACACCTTAATACAGCCATCTATTGGAAGGTAACAGTCTGTCTCTACACCTTAATACAGCCATCTATTGGAAGGTAACAGTCTGTCTCTACACCTTAATACAGCCATCTATTGGAAGGTAACAGTCTGTCTCTTAATACAGCCATCTATTGGAAGGTAACAGTCTGTCTCTATACCTTAATACAGCCATCTATTGGAAGGTAACAGTCTGTCTCTACACCTTAATACAGCCATCTATTGGAAGGTAACAGTCTGTCTCTACACCTTAATACAGCCATCTATTGGAAGGTAACAGTCTGTCTCTACACCTTAATACAGCCATCTATTGGAAGGTAACAGTCTGTCTCTATACCTTAATACAGCCACCTATTGGCCATGGAAGGTAACAGTCTGTCTCTACACCTTAATACAGCCATCTATTAGAAGGTAACAGTCTGTCTCTACACCTTAATACAGCCATCTATTGGAAGGTAACAGTCTGTCTCTATACCTTAATACAGCCATCTATTGGAAGGTAACAGTCTGTCTCTACACCTTAATACAGCCATCTATTGGAAGGTAACAGTCTGTCTCTACACCTTAATACAGCCACCTATTGGCCATGGAAGGTAACAGCCTGTCTCTATACCTTAATACAGCCATCTATTGGAAGGTAACAGTCTGTCTCTACACCTTAATACAGCCATCTATAAGAAGGTAACAGTCTGTCTCTATACCTTAATACAGCCACCTATTGGAAGGTAACAGTCTGTCTCTATACCTTAATACAGCCATCCATTGGAAGGTAACAGTCTGTCTCTACACCTTAATACGGCCCTCTATTGGAAGGTAACAGTCTGTCTCTATACCTTAATACAGCCATCTATTGGAAGGTAACAGTCTGTCTCTACACCTTAATACAGCCATCTATTGGCCATGGAAGGTAACAGTCTGTCTCTACACCTTAATACAGCCATCTATTGGAAGGTAACAGTCTGTCTCTACACCTTAATACAGCCATCTATTGGCCATGGAAGGTAACAGCCTGTCTCTACACCTTAATACAGCCATCTATTGGAAGGTAACAGTCTGTCTCTACACCTACCTTAATACAGCCATTTATTGGAAGGTAACAGTCTGTCTCTACACCTTAATACAGCCATCTATTGGAAGGTAACAGTCTGTCTCTACACCTTAATACAGCCATCTATTGGAAGGTAACAGTCTGTCTCTACACCTTAATACAGCCATCTATTGGAAGGTAACAGTCTGTCTCTACACCTTAATACAGCCACCTATTGGCCATGGAAGGTAACAGCCTGTCTCTATACCTTAATACAGCCATCTATTGGAAGGTAACAGTCTGTCTCTACACCTTAATACAGCCATCTATAAGAAGGTAACAGTCTGTCTCTACACCTTAATACAGCCATCTATTGGAAGGTAACAGTCTGTCTCTACACCTTAATACAGCCATCTATTGGAAGGTAACAGTCTGTCTCTATACCTTAATACAGCCATCTATTGGAAGGTAACAGTCTGTCTCTACACCTTAATACAGCCATCTATTGGAAGGTAACAGTCTGTCTCTACACCTTAATACAGCCATCTATTGGAAGGTAACAGTCTGTCTCTACACCTTAATACAGCCATCTATTGGAAGGTAACAGTCTGTCTCTACACCTTAATACAGCCATCTATTTGGAAGGTAACAGCCTGTCTCTATACCTTAATACAGCCATCTATTGGCCATGGAAGGTAACAGTCTGTCTCTATACCTTAATACAGCCATCTATTAGAAGGTAACAGTCTGTCTCTACACCTTAATACAGCCATCTATTGGAAGGTAACAGTCTGTCTCTACACCTTAATACAGCCATCTATTGGAAGGTAACAGTCTGTCTCTATACCTTAATACAGCCATCTATTGGAAGGTAACAGTCTGTCTCTACACCTTAATACAGCCATCTATTGGAAGGTAACAGTCTGTCTCTACACCTTAATACAGCCATCTATTGGAAGGTAACAGTCTGTCTCTACACCTTAATACAGCCATCTATTGGAAGGTAACAGTCTGTCTCTATACCTGAATACAGCCATCTATTGGAAGGTAACAGTCTGTCTCTACACCTTAATACAGCCATCTATTGGAAGGTAACAGTCTGTCTCTATACCTTAATACAGCCATCTATTGGAAGGTAACAGTCTGTCTCTACACCTTAATACAGCCATCTATTGGAAGGTAACAGTCTGTCTACACCTTAATACAGCCACCTATTGGCCATGGAAGGTAACAGTCTGTCTCTATACCTTAATACAGCCATCTATTGGAAGGTAACAGTCTGTCTCTACACCTTAATACAGCCATCTATTGGAAGGTAACAGTCTGTCTCTATACCTTAATACAGCCATCTATTGGAAGGTAACAGTCTGTCTCTACACCTTAATACAGCCATCTATTGGAAGGTAACAGTCTGTCTCTACACCTTAATACAGCCATCTATTGGAAGGTAACAGTCTGTCTCTATACCTTAATACAGCCATCTATTGGCCATGGAAGGTAACAGTCTGTCTCTACACCTTAATACAGCCATCTATTAGAAGGTAACAGTCTGTCTCTACACCTTAATACAGCCATCTATTGGAAGGTAACAGTCTGTCTCTATACCTTAATACAGCCATCTATTGGAAGGTAACAGTCTGTCACTATACCTTAATACAGCCATCTATTGGAAGGTAACAGTCTGTCTCTACACCTTAATACAGCCATCTATTGGAAGGTAACAGTCTGTCTCTACACCTTAATACAGCCACCTATTGGCCATGGAAGGTAACAGCCTGTCTCTATACCTTAATACAGCCATCTATTGGAAGGTAACAGTCTGTCTCTACACCTTAATACAGCCATCTATAAGAAGGTAACAGTCTGTCTCTATACCTTAATACAGCCACCTATTGGAAGGTAACAGTCTGTCTCTATACCTTAATACAGCCATCCATTGGAAGGTAACAGTCTGTCTCTACACCTTAATACGGCCCTCTATTGGAAGGTAACAGTCTGTCTCTATACCTTAATACGCCATCTATTGGAAGGTAACAGTCTGTCTCTACACCTTAATACAGCCATCTATTGGCCATGGAAGGTAACAGTCTGTCTCTACACCTTAATACAGCCATCTATTGGAAGGTAACAGTCTGTCTCTACACCTTAATACAGCCATCTATTGGCCATGGAAGGTAACAGCCTGTCTCTACACCTTAATACAGCCATCTATTGGAAGGTAACAGTCTGTCTCTACACCTTAATACAGCCATTTATTGGAAGGTAACAGTCTGTCTCTACACCTTAATACAGCCATCTATTGGAAGGTAACAGTCTGTCTCTACACCTTAATACAGCCATCTATTGGAAGGTAACAGTCTGTCTCTACACCTTAATACAGCCATCTATTGGAAGGTAACAGTCTGTCTCTACACCTTAATACAACCATCTATTGGAAGGTAACAGTCTGTCTCTACACCTTAATACAGCCATCTATTGGAAGGTAACAGCCTGTCTCTATACCTTAATACAGCCATCTATTGGCCATGGAAGGTAACAGTCTGTCTCTATACCTTAATACAGCCATCTATTAGAAGGTAACAGTCTGTCTCTACACCTTAATACAGCCATCTATTGGAAGGTAACAGTCTGTCTCTACACCTTAATACAGCCATCTATTGGAAGGTAACAGTCTGTCTCTATACCTTAATACAGCCATCTATTGGAAGGTAACAGTCTGTCTCTATACCTTAATACAGCCATCTATTGGAAGGTAATAGTCTGTCTCTACACCTTAATACAGCCATCTATTGGAAGGTAACAGTCTGTCTCTATACCTTAATACAGCCATCTATTGGAAGGTAACAGTCTGTCTCTATACCTTAATACAGCCATCTATTGGAAGGTAACAGTCTGTCTCTATACCTTAATACAGCCATCTATTGGAAGGTAACAGTCTGTCTCTACACCTTAATACAGCCCTCTATTGGAAGGTAACAGTCTGTCTCTACACCTTAATACAGCCATCTATTGGAAGGTAACAGTCTGTCTCTACACCTTAATACAGCCATCTATTGGAAGGTAACAGTCTGTCTCTACACCTTAATACAGCCATCTATTGGAAGGTAACAGTCTGTCTCTACACCTTAATACAGCCACCTATTGGCCATGGAAGGTAACAGCCTGTCTCTATACCTTAATACAGCCATCTATTGGAAGGTAACAGTCTGTCTCTACACCTTAATACAGCCATCTATAAGAAGGTAACAGTCTGTCTCTATACCTTAATACAGCCACCTATTGGAAGGTAACAGTCTGTCTCTATACCTTAATACAGCCATCCATTGGAAGGTAACAGTCTGTCTCTACACCTTAATACAGCCCTCTATTGGAAGGTAACAGTCTGTCTCTATACCTTAATACAGCCATCTATTGGAAGGTAACAGTCTGTCTCTATACCTTAATACAGCCATCCATTGGAAGGTAACAGTCTGTCTCTACACCTTAATACAGCCCTCTATTGGAAGGTAACAGTCTGTCTCTACACCTTAATACAGCCATCTATTGGCCATGGAAGGTAACAGTCTGTCTCTACACCTTAATACAGCCATCTATTGGAAGGTAACAGTCTGTCTCTACACCTTAATACAGCCATCTATTGGCCATGGAAGGTAACAGCCTGTCTCTACACCTTAATACAGCCATCTATTGGAAGGTAACAGTCTGTCTCTACACCTTAATACAGCCATTTATTGGAAGGTAACAGTCTGTCTCTACACCTTAATACAGCCATCTATTGGAAGGTAACAGTCTGTCTCTACACCTTAATACAGCCATCTATTGGAAGGTAACAGTCTGTCTCTACACCTTAATACAGCCATCTATTGGAAGGTAACAGTCTGTCTCTACACCTTAATACAGCCACCTATTGGCCATGGAAGGTAACAGCCTGTCTCTATACCTTAATACAGCCATCTATTGGAAGGTAACAGTCTGTCTCTACACCTTAATACAGCCATCTATAAGAAGGTAACAGTCTGTCTCTACACCTTAATACAGCCATCTATTGGAAGGTAACAGTCTGTCTCTACACCTTAATACAGCCATCTATTGGAAGGTAACAGTCTGTCTCTACACCTTAATACAGCCATCTATTGGAAGGTAACAGTCTGTCTCTATACCTTAATACAGCCATCTATTGGAAGGTAACAGTCTGTCTCTACACCTTAATACAGCCATCTATTGGAAGGTAACAGTCTGTCTCTACACCTTAATACAGCCATCTATTGGAAGGTAACAGTCTGTCTCTACACCTTAATACAGCCATCTATTGGTAGGTAACAGTCTGTCTCTATACCTGAATACAGCCATCTATTGGAAGGTAACAGTCTGTCTCTACACCTTAATACAGCCATCTATTGGAAGGTAACAGTCTGTCTCTACACCTTAATACAGCCATCTATTGGAAGGTAACAGTCTGTCTCTACACCTTAATACAGCCATCTATTGGAAGGTAACAGTCTGTCTCTACACCCTAATACAGCCATCTATTGGAAGGTAACGGTCTGTCTCTACACCTTAATACAGCCATCTATTGGAAGGTAACAGCCTGTCTCTATACCTTAATACAGCCATCTATTGGCCATGGAAGGTAACAGTCTGTCTCTATACCTTAATACAGCCATCTATTAGAAGGTAACAGTCTGTCTCTACACCTTAATACAGCCATCTATTGGAAGGTAACAGTCTGTCTCTACACCTTAATACAGCCATCTATTGGAAGGTAACAGTCTGTCTCTACACCTTAATACAGCCATCTATTGGAAGGTAACAGTCTGTCTCTATACCTTAATACAGCCATCTATTGGAAGGTAACAGTCTGTCTCTACACCTTAATACAGCCACCTATTGGAAGGTAACAGTCTGTCTCTACACCTTAATACAGCCATCTATTGATATTAGAACTGCTGGGAATACGTGTGCGTGCGTGTGGTGTGTGCGCGTGCGCGTGTGTGTGTAGTGTGGGTGCGTGTGTGCGTGTGCGTGTGCATGTTGTGTGTGTGTATATGTTGTGTGTGTGTGTGTGCATGTTGTGTGTGTGTATATGTTGTGTGTGTGTGTGTGTGTGTATATGTTGTGTGTGTATGTGTGCGTGTGCATGTTGTGTGTGTGTGTGTGTGTGCGTGTGCGTGTGCATGTTGTGTGTGTTTTCTTTTAGAGTCCCAGTCACTAAAACAGTTCCTCCTCCGTGTTGAAATCGTCTTTTAAAACATTGTGAAACAAAACAAAAAGACTCTCTTATTCTGTTGCTTGTCCTTCAGACGATACTACGCTCTGGACCCAGTCAAAACACACAACAAAAGACACTATAACGATACTACGCTCTGGACCCAGTCAAAACATAGACACTATAACGATACTACGCTCTGGACCCAGTCAAAACATAGACACTATAACGATACTACGCTCTGGACCCAGTCAAAACACACAACAAAAGACACTATAACGATACTACGCTCTGGACCCAGTCAAAACACACAACAAAAGACACTATAACGATACTACGCTCTGGACCCAGTCAAAACACACAACAAAAGACACTATAACGATACTACGCTCTGGACCCAGTCAAAACACACAACAAAAGACACTATAACGATACTACGCTCTGGACCCAGTCAAAACACACAACAAAAGACACTATAACGATACTACGCTCTGGACCCAGTCAAAACACAGACACTATAACGATACTACGCTCTGGACCCAGTCAAAACACACAACAAAAGACACTATAACGATACTACGCTCTGGACCCAGTCAAAACACACAACAAAAGACACTATAACGATACTACGCTCTGGACCCAGTCAAAACACACAACAAAAGACACTATAACGATACTACGCTCTGGACCCAGTCAAAACATAGACACTATAACGATACTACGCTCTGGACCCAGTCAAAACACAGACACTATAACGATACTACGCTCTGGACCCAGTAAAAACACACAACAAAAGACACTATAACGATACTACGCTCTGGACCCAGTCAAAACACACAACAAAAGACAATATAACAATACTACGCTCTGGACCCAGTCAAAACACACAACAAAAGACAATATAACAATACTACGCTCTGGACCCAGTCAAAACACAGACACTATAACGATACTACGCTCTGGACCCAGTCAAAACACAGACACTATAACGATACTACGCTCTGGACCCAGTAAAAACACACAACAAAAGACTGCTTGTCCTTCAGACGATACTACGCTCTGGACCCAGTCAAAACACACAACAAAAGACACTATAACAATACTACGCTCTGGACCCAGTCAAAACACACAACAAAAGACACTATAACGATACTACGCTCTGGACCCAGTCAAAACACACAACAAAAGACACTATAACGATACTACGCTCTGGACCCAGTCAAAACATAGACACTATAACGATACTACGCTCTGGACCCAGTCAAAACACACAACAAAAGACACTATAACGATACTACGCTCTGGACCCAGTCAAAACACACAACAAAAGACACTATAACGATACTACGCTCTGGACCCAGTCAAAACACAGACACTATAACGATACTACGCTCTGGACCCAGTCAAAACACACAACAAAAGACACTATAACGATACTACGCTCTGGACCCAGTCAAAACACACAACAAAAGACACTATAACGATACTACGCTCTGGACCCAGTCAAAACACACAACAAAAGACACTATAACGATACTACGCTCTGGACCCAGTCAAAACATAGACACTATAACGATACTACGCTCTGGACCCAGTCAAAACACAGACACTATAACGATACTACGCTCTGGACCCAGTCAAAACACACAACAAAAGACACTATAACGATACTACGCTCTGGACCCAGTCAAAACACACAACAAAAGACAATATAACAATACTACGCTCTGGACCCAGTCAAAACACACAACAAAAGACAATATAACAATACTACGCTCTGGACCCAGTCAAAACACAGACACTATAACGATACTACGCTCTGGACCCAGTCAAAACACAGACACTATAACGATACTACGCTCTGGACCCAGTAAAAACACACAACAAAAGACTGCTTGTCCTTCAGACGATACTACGCTCTGGACCCAGTCAAAACACACAACAAAAGACACTATAACGATACTACGCTCTGGACCCAGTCAAAACACACAACAAAAGACAATATAACGATACTACGCTCTGGACCCAGTCAAAACACACAACAAAAGACACTATAACGATACTACGCTCTGGACCCAGTCAAAACATAGACACTATAACGATACTACGCTCTGGACCCAGTCAAAACACAGACACTATAACGATACTACGCTCTGGACCCAGTAAAAACACACAACAAAAGACACTATAACGATACTACGCTCTGGACCCAGTCAAAACACACAACAAAAGACACTATAACGATACTACGCTCTGGACCCAGTCAAAACACACAACAAAAGACACTATAACGATACTACGCTCTGGACCCAGTCAAAACACACAACAAAAGACACTATAACGATACTACGCTCTGGACCCAGTCAAAACACAGACACTATAACGATACTACGCTCTGGACCCAGTCAAAACACACAACAGTCAAAAAAGACACTATAACGATACTACGCTCTGGACCCAGTCAAAACACACAACAAAAGACACTATAACGATACTACGCTCTGGACCCAGTCAAAACACACAACAAAAGACACTATAACGATACTACGCTCTGGACCCAGTCAAAACACAGACACTATAACGATACTACACTCTGGACCCAGTCAAAACACACAACAAAAGACACTATAACGATACTACGCTCTGGACCCAGTCAAAACACACAACAAAAGACACTATAACGATACTACGCTCTGGACCCAGTCAAAACACACAACAAAAGACACTATAACGATACTACGCTCTAGCACCCAGTCAAAAACATAGACACTATAACGATACTACGCTGTGGACCCAGTCAAAACACACAACAAAAGACACTATAACGATACTACGCTCTGGACCCAGTCAAAACACACAACAAAAGACACTATAACGATACTACACTCTGGACCCAGTCAAAACACACAACAAAAGACACTATAACGATACTACACTCTGGACCCAGTCAAAACACACAACAAAAGACACTATAACGATACTACACTCTGGACCCAGTCAAAACACACAACAAAAGACACTATAACGATACCACGCTCTGGACCCAGTCAAAACATAGACACTATAACGATACTACGCTCTGGACCCAGTCAAAACACAGACACTATAACGATACTACGCTCTGGACCCAGTCAAAACACAGACACTAACGATATTACGCTCTGGACCCAGTCAAAACACACAACAAAAGACACTATAACGATACTACGCTCTGGACCCAGTCAAAACACACAACAAAAGACACTATAACGATACTACGCTCTAGCACCCAGCCAAAAACATAGACACTAAAACAGCTGCAGGACAACCTGGGCCCCCTACCTCTTAAAGACAGGTTCAGACAACCTGGGCCCCCTACCTCTTAAAGACAGGTTCAGACAACTTGGGCCCCCTACCTCTTCAAGACAGCACCCAGTCAAAAACATAGACACTATAAACGGCTGCAGGACAACCTGGGCCCCCTACCTCTTTTAGACAGATCCATACAACCGGGGCCCCCTACCTCTTAAAGACAGGTCCAGACAACCTGGGCCCTCTACCTCTTAAAGATAGGTCCAGACAACCTGGGCCCCTACCTCTTAAAGACAGGTTCAGACAACCTGGGCCCCATACCTCTTTTAGACAGGTTCAGACAACCTGGGCCCCCTACCTCTTAAAGACAGGTCCATACAACCTGGGCCCCCTACCTCTTAAAGATAGGTCCAGACAACCTGGGCCCCTACCTCTTAAAGACAGGTTCAGACAACCTGGGCCCCATACCTCTTTTAGACAGGTTCAGACAACCTGGGCCCCCTACCTCTTAAAGACAGCACCCAGCCAAAAACATAGACACTATAACGGCTGCAGGACAACCTGGGCCCCCTACCTCTTAAAGACAGGTCCAGACAACCTGGGCCCCCTACCTCTTAAAGACAGGTTCAGACAACCTGGGCCCCTACCTCTTAAAGACAGGTCCAGACAACCTGGGCCCCCTACCTCTTAAAGACAGGTCCATACAACCTGGGCCCCCTACCTCTTAAAGACAGGTCCAGACAACCTGGGCCCCCTACCTCTTAAAGACAGGTCCATACAACCTGGGCCCCCTACCTCTTAAAGACAGCAGCTGGTACTATTACTGAACCTGTGGCTCACATTTTCAACGTGAGTCTCTTGACCAATTCCATACCCAGCATTTAGGAATCAGCTGATGTCCTCCCACTGCTAAAGGGTGGAGATTCCTCAGATGCTAATAAATATTGTCCTCTCTCTAAACTCCCTATCCTGGACAAAATCTATGAACCCCTAGTGAACTCCCTATCCTGGACAAAATCTATGAACCCCTAGTGAACTCCCTATCCTGGACAAAGTCTATGAATCCCTAGTGAACTCCCAGTTTTAAAAAGTCTCCATTGAAAAGAACCTACTGAGTGGGGTTCAGTCTGGCTTTAGATTGGGACACAGCACCACAACTGCAGCTATGGCAGTGGCAAACAACATCATTAATGCACTTGATAAAAAGCAACATTGTGCTGCTCTGTTTGTGGATTTATCAAAGGCCTTTGATTCAGTTGACCATGAATAGTTGTTAGCTAGACTCAGAAACAATGGGTCTCAGTGAAGGGGCAGTAAATTGGTGTAGGAATTATCTTTCTGACAGAACACAGTGTGTTATATATGCTGACAATCACAAGCGTAGCTTTCTAGAGATTAATAGAGGTGTCCCCCAGGGTTCCATTTTAGCTCCTGTGTTGTTCTCAATGTGTATTAATGATTTGGGAAACGGGATGCAACCAGCAAAGTTACATCTATATGCAGATGATACAGACATATATTAATGTGCTCCTTCTCTGGTTCAGGCTGTAGAAATTATAAAATGGCGCCGAAGAGTATGGCTAACATTTTACATTCCCGTAATAAATTGTGCTATTTTGTTCTGGGTTTTTGTTGCGTTGTTTGTACGTAATGTTGCTGCTACCGTCTCTTATGATGAAAAATAACTTCTGTACATCAGAACTGGGATTACTCACCATGGACTGGAAGAAGCAATTTTCCTTGAACGAGTCTGATGAGAAAGAAATACCGCTCTCCCGGGAACAGACCCAGATCCCCGTCATCAGCGTGAAGAAAGACAGAGGGAAAGAGGACGCAGATCAGGCTGCCTTCTGAGAATCCGTAGACGAGCGAGTAAACTCCCATTACCATCAATTCTATTGGCTAACGTGTAATCATTGGAAAATAAAATGGATGACCTGTAATTACGATTATCCTACCAACGGGACGTTATTAAGAACTGTAATATCCTATGTTTCACTGAGTCGTGGCTGAACAACGACACTGGAGGGATTTTCGGTGCACCGGCAGAACAAGAAGCTATACCTTATACCTAGCCTTAACCACACTGTTAACCTTATACCTAGCCTTAACCACACTGTTAACCTTATACCTAGCCTTAACCTTATACCTAGCCTTAACCACACTGTTAACCTTATACCTAGCCTTAACCACACTGTTAACCTTATACCTAGCCTTAACCTTATACCTAGCCTTAACCACACTGTTAACCTTATACCTAGCCTTAACCTTATACCTAGCCTTAACCACACTGTTAACCTTATACCTAGCCTTAACCTTATACCTAGCCTTAACCACACTGTTAACCTTATACCTAGCCTTAACCTCACTGTTAACCTTATACCTAGCCTTAACCTTATACCTAGCCTTAACCACACTGTTAACCTTATACCTAGCCTTAACCACACTGTTAACCTTATACCTAGCCTTAACCACACTGTTAACCTTATACCTAGCCTTAACCTCACTGTTAACCTTATACCTAGCCTTAACCTTATACCTAGCCTTAACCTCACTGTTAACCTTATACCTAGCCTTAACCTTATACCTAGCCTTAACCACACTGTTAACCTTATACCTAGCCTTAACCTCACTGTTAACCTTATACCTAACCTTAAACTCACTGTTAACCTTATACCTAGCCTTAACCACAATGTTAACCTTATACCTAACCCTAACCCTTATACCTAGCCTTAACCACACTGTTAACCTTATACCTAGCCTTAACCACACTGTTAACCTTATACCTAGCCTTAACCACACTGTTAACCTTATACCTAACCTTAACCTCACTGTTAACCTTATAACTAACCTAAACCACACTGTTGACCTTAAACCTAACCTAAACCACACTGTTAACCTTATTCCTAACCTTAACCTTATACCTAACCTTAACCTTATACCTAACCTTATACCTAGCCTTAACCACACTGTTAACCTTATACCTAACCTAAACCACACTGTTAACCTTATACCTAACCTTAACCTCACTGTTAACCTCATACCTAACCTTAACCTCACTGTTAA
>NW_025746800.1:75000-86934 GCF_021184085.1 Oncorhynchus gorbuscha
ATCTCCATACTGTCTGTCTCCACACTAACATATATCTCCATACTGTCTGTCTCCACACTAACATATATCTCCATACTGTCTGTCTCCACACTAACATATATCTCCATACTGTCTGTCTCCACACTAACATATATATCCATACTGTCTGTCTCCACACTAACATATATCTCCATACTGTCTGTCTCCACACTAACATATATCTCCATACTGTCTGTCTCCACACTAACATATATCTCCATACTGTCTGTCTCCACACTAACATATATCTCCATACTGTCTGTCTCCACACTAACATATATCTCCATACTGTCTGTCTCCACACTAACATATATCTCCATACTGTCTGTCTCCACACTAACATATATCTCCATACTGTCTGTCTCCACACTAACATATATCTCCATACTGTCTGTCTCCACACTAACATATATCTCCATACTGTCTGTCTCCACACTAACATATATCTCCATACTGTCTGTCTCCACACTAACATATATCTCCATACTGTCTGTCTCCACACTAACATATATCTCCATACTGTCTGTCTCCACACTAACATATATCTCCATACTGTCTGTCTCCACACTAACATATATCCCCATACTGCCTGTCTCCACAGGTCTCCTCACTGCAGCTCCAGGTCTATATCTTCCTATCTGAGCCACGATGAACCTTGTGAACAGCAGCCAGTGGTTCCTGACCCAGCCGTCTCCCAGCCCAGCAGGACCCAGTAAAGGACTGGGCTGTAGTAACACCTGGCAGGCAGAGACAGGCCGCATCACTCAGATGGTCATCACCGTGCTCATCTTCCTGGTGAGTCTCTAGTCTGGAGAATCATTATAGTTCAGTCTACATCAATACAGGTACTGCTGTGCAGGTTGTTCGTCCCAGCGCGCCTGATTCAATCGGCTTTAATCGAGACCATGCCATGTTGAATCAGGGGGTTAGTGTTGGGCTGGAACAAAACCATGTTGAATCAGGGGGTTAGTGTTGGGCTGGAACAAAACCATGCCATGTTGAATCAGGGGGTTAGTGTTGGGCTGGAACAAAACCATGTTGAATCAGGGGGTTAGTGTTGGGCTGGAACAAAACCATGTTGAATCAGGGGGTTAGTGTTGGGCTGGAACAAAACCATGCCATGTTGAATCAGGGGGTTAGTGTTGGGCTGGAACAAAACCATGCCATGTTGAATCAGGGGGTTAGTGTTGGGCTGGAACAAAACCATGTTGAATCAGGGGGGTTAGTGTTGGGCTGGAACAAAACCATGCCATGTTGAATCAGGGGGGTTAGTGTTGGGCTGGAACAAAACCATGCCATGTTGAATCAGGGGGGTTAGTGTTGGGCTGGAACAAAACCATGTTGAATCAGGGGGTTAGTGTTGGGCTGGAACAAAACCATGTTGAATCAGGGGGTTAGTGTTGGGCTGGAACAAAACCATGTTGAATCAGGGGGGTTTGTGTTGGGCTGGAACAAAACCATGTTGAATCAGGGGGGTTAGTGTTGGGCTGGAACAAAACCATGTTGAATCAGGGGGGTTAGTGTTGGGCTGGAACAAAACCATGTTGAATCAGGGGGGTTAGTGTTGGGCTGGAACAAAACCATGCCATGTTGAATCAGGGGGGTTAGTGTTGGGCTGGAACAAAACCATTGGCATAGCCCCAGTTCTTGAGGTTCCTGCAGTGTCTTCTGATTTATGACATCACTTCCTCTTCTCTGTCCCCAGGTGGGCGTGTCCTTGAACAGCCTAGTGGTGTATGCGTTGGCCTGGCGTGGGCGTGGCCGCCTGACAAGGCGTGGCAGCTTGGGCCAAGGGGAGACGCGCGGCGCCAGCAGCTTCCGTGTCTACGTAGTGAACCTGGCGCTGGCTGACCTGGTCCTTCTCCTCCGCACCCTCTAATGCTGGCGTACCTGGCCCACAGCTGTAGCTGGCCCGTGGGGAAACTGGCCTGTCGCCTGGTGATATTCCTGAGAGGCCTGGGACTATACGCCGCAGCCTTCCTGCTGTGTGCCGTGGCTGTGGAGAGATGTCTGTGTCTCCTCAGGCCGGTCTGGTCCAGTCTGAAGCGTCCTCGCTGGGCAGTTCCCCTGGTGTGTGGTCTCCTCTGGGGGCTGGCTGCTGCCCTGGCTACCCCTTACCTCCACACTGCCGACCTGCTGAGATCAACGGTACTACCCAGTGTCTGGAGAGCCTGGGGTACAGCACGGGGCTGTTTGTGACTGAGACGGTGGCCGGGTTCCTCCTGCCGTTAACGGTGTTCCTGGTGAGTAACGTAGCCGTGCTGTGGACCGCCAGGCAGGCAGGAGTCGCCGGACCAACCTCTCCATCCTCCTCTTCTTCCTTTTCGGCGACTGCGAGACAGATGGCCAGGCTGTACCGGGTCCTCTTCCTCACCATGCTCCTCTTCCTGTCCTGCTGGGTCCCCTACTTTACCTGCCGCTTCCTGCGGGCGCTGGCTGTAGGGCGGCCTGAGCGGGCGGGGCTGTACCGGGCGTCGTTCACAGGGGCGTACGTCTCTCTGTTCCTGGTGTACCTGAAGAGCTCCCTGAACCCTGTCCTCTATGTGTTCGCCGCCCGAGGCCTGGGGCGAACCGTCCGCGCCTCGCTCCCCTCCACCATCGAGAGAGTCTTCAACTATGACTATTCTGACTCCAGGAGTAGACGGACCCTAAGGAGGGAGGATTCACAGATCTAGTGCCCTAAAACGCCCTGTTAGGGACCCTAAGGAGGGAGGATTCACAGATCTAGTGCCCTAAAATGCCCTGTTAGGGACCCTAAGGAGGGAGGATTCACAGATCTAGTGCTCCACAGTCCTGTTAGGGACCTTGCAGTTTTACTAGCAGACTGTAGAGATCCATTGTGATCGCTGGCCAACATGAACTCAGACGTTACAGTCTTACTTCAGCCCTGTGTGGACTACATGGACTGCATTATTATAGCAATAGGCATTATCTTAGACTGGGTGACAGGCTTACTTCAGCCCTGTCTGGACTACATGTATATATTATAACTATAGGCATTATCTTAGGCTGGGTGACAGGCTTACTTCAGGCCTGTCTGGACTACATTATTAGGACTATACTGCATTATCTTAGGCTGGGTGACAGTCTTACTTCAGCCCTGTCTGGACTACATTATTAGGACTATACTGCATTATCTTAGGCTGGGTGACAGGCTTACTTCAGCCCTGTCTGGTCTACATTATTAGGACTATACTGCATTATCTTAGGCTGGGTGACAGTCTTACTTCAGCCCTGTCTGGACTACATTATTAGGACTATACTGCATTATCTTAGGCTGGGTGACAGGCTTTGCTTCAGCCCAATGACGTCATTGGAGTCTTGGTGTAAAACAAGTTCGGCTACACCGCATTACACACTGCAACAATCTCTCCAATCATGAGCCCTGTCCTGGCCTGCCTCTTCAGTGATGCCTAAAACCACCAGTTCTGTGTACGGCGGCACTTTAGGAGGCCCGAGTCACAGTGGTTTCTCAAAGTCATTTTTGATTCGCCCAAAAAAAAGCATGGAACAAATGAGCCACGTTGGGCAGAACCAAGTACGACTTAGCGAGATCCTATTGGCTCGTTCTATTATCATCTGCATATTTCTGTTAGGGAACGCTCCTCTGTGAAGTGCGCATGTGCAATTAATAAATTTGCCTTTACACTCCGAAAACAACACGATTAAAAATTAAAAATTAAAGTTTTGCAAATGTTCAAGTCTACAAACCTTAGTCTACTTTGTTCATAAGATATTCTAGTTTTGGGAACATAAAACATTATTGAAAATGTTGGCCAAAGTCCATCTCGTTCCGTCTTCTCCCATTTGCCCTCCAGTGAGCTTCCTCTCAGTCCCACATGGAAACGCCAAAGCAGATGCTTCACTTCTAAAAACCCACGGAAATATCTCATTGAAATATCTCATTGAAATATCTCATTGAAATATCTCATTGAAATATCTCATTGAAATATCTCATTGAAATATCTCATTGAAATATCTCATTGAAATATAAAAGGAGAAAGAGAACAAGAGCGAGGTCAGCGTGTTATTAATGTTATTGTTATGTTATTATGTTATGTTATTAATGTAGCCCACAGTGATGATGTTATTCAGAGTTATTGACCTCACAGTAAACCAGATTCGAGTCATTTACAATTCAACATGTTGATTCAAAAGCTGCACTGACAGATAACGTTAAAACTAACGTCAAGGAGTACCCAGTCTAGCTATAACGTTAAACTAACTAACATCAGGGAGTACCCAGTCTAGCTATAACGTTAAACTAACTAACATCAGGGAGTACCCAGTCTAGCTATAACGTTAAACTAACTAACATCAGGGAGTACCCAGTCTAGCTATAACGTTAAAACTAACGTCAGGGAGTAGCCAGTCTAGCTATAACGTTAAACTAACGTCAAGGAGTACCCAGTCTAGCTATAACGTTAAACTAACGTCAAGGAGTACCCAGTCTAGCTATAACGTTAAACTAACGTCAGGGAGTACCCAGTCTAGCTATAACGTTAAACTAACGTCAAGGAGTACCCAGTCTAGCTATAACGTTAAAACTAACTAACGTCAGGGAGTACCCAGTCTAGCTATAACGTTAAACTAACTAACGTCAGGGAGTACCCAGTCTAGCTATAACGTTAAAACTAACGTCAGGGAGTACCCAGTCTAGCTATAACGTTAAACTAACGCCAGGGAGTACCCAGTCTAGCTATAACGTTAAACTAACTAACATCAGGGAGTACCCAGTCTAGCTATAACGTTAAACTAACGTCAGGGAGTACCCAGTCTAGCTATAACGTTAAAACTAACTAACGTCAAGGAGTACCCAGTCTAGCTATAACGTTAAAACTAACGTCAGGGAGTACCCAGTCTAGCTATAACGTTAAACTAACTAACATCAGGGAGTACCCAGTCTAGCTATAACGTTAAAACTAACGTCAGGGAGTACCCAGTCTAGCTATAACGTTAAACTAACTAACATCAGGGAGTACCCAGTCTAGCTATAACGTTAAAACTAACGTCAGGGAGTACCCAGTCTAGCTATAACGTTAAACTAACTAACGTCAGGGAGTACCCAGTCTAGCCATAACGTTAAACTAACTAACGTCAGGGAGTACCCAGTCTAGCTATAACGTTAAACTAACTAACGTCAGGGAGTACCCAGTCTAGCTATAACGTTAAAACTAACGTCAGGGAGTACCCAGTCTAGCTATAACGTTAAAACTAACGTCAGGGAGTACCCAGTCTAGCTATAACGTTAAACTAACTAACGTCAGGGAGTACCCAGTCTAGCCATAACGTTAAACTAACTAACGTCAGGGAGTACCCAGTCTAGCTATAACGTTAAACTAACTAACATCAGGGAGTACCCAGTCTAGCTATAATGTTAAACTAACGTCAGGGAGTACCCAGTCTAGCTATAACGTTAAACTAACTAACGTCAGGGAGTACCCAGTCTAGCTATAACGTTAAACTAACTAACGTCAGGGAGTACCCAGTCTAGCTATAACGTTAAACTAACTAACGTCAGGGAGTACCCAGTCTAGCTATAACGTTAAAACTAACGTCAAGGAGTACCCAGTCTAGCTATAACGTTAAACTAACTAACGTCAGGGAGTACCCAGTCTAGCTATAACGTTAAAACTAACGTCAGGGAGTACCCAGTCTAGCTATAACGTTAAAACTAACTAACGTCAGGGAGTACCCAGTCTAGCTATAACGTTAAACTAACTAACGTCAGGGAGTACCCAGTCTAGCTATAACGTTAAACTAACGCCAAGGAGTACCCAGTCTAGCTATAACGTTAAACTAACGTCAGGGAGTACCCAGTCTAGCTATAACGTTAAAACTAACTAACGTCAGGGAGTACCCAGTCTAGCTATAACGTTAAACTAACTAACGTCAGGGAGTACCCAGTCTAGCTATAACGTTAAACTAACGCCAAGGAGTACCCAGTCTAGCTATAACGTTAAACTAACGTCAGGGAGTACCCAGTCTAGCTATAACGTTAAAACTAACTAACGCCAGGGAGTACCCAGTCTAGCTATAACGTTAAACTAACTAACGTCAGGGAGTACCCAGTCTAGTTATAACGTTAAAACTAACGCCAGGGAGTACCCAGTTTAGCTATAACGTTAAACTAACTAACGCCAGGAGTACCCAGTCTAGCTATAACGTTAAAACTAACTAACGTCAGGAGTACCAGTCTAGCTATAACGTTAAACTAACTAACGTCAGGGAGTACCCAGTCTAGCTATAACGTTAAACTAACTAACATCAGGGAGTACCCAGTCTAGCTATAACGTTAAACTAACATCAGGGAGTACCCAGTCTAGCTATAACGTTAAACTAACATTAGGGACGACCAATCACGGCCGGATGTGATACAGCCTGGAATCGAGCCGAGGACTGTAGTGACGACTCTTACACAGACCAATTACTTAACCAATTACTGTTTAATCAGGTACTGTCCAAATATGTTATACATTACTGATAAAGATGACGTTAGCCACTTTTGGTACTTTTGGCAGCTTCAGCTCAATCAGCTTTCTGTTGAAAAAACTAAACTCAATAACTTTGAGTTAACATTTTTTTCCCCCAATTTATAGACGATGGACATACGCAACTGAATATGCAGCTCAACAAACACGGTTGTTTGTATTTGCAGCAGGAAGTGAATAGTTTGTGTTTACAATGATTTATCATGTCGCCATCTACATGGTAAGATGGGATGGCTGCCAACGATGGGCGCTCCTCAGCCTGTTGTGGTTCTGGATGGCCAGACTGCGCGCAAGAGAGACACTGTCATGTGGGGAAGCATACAGGGCTTATTTCAGCATGTTTTATCTTGTTACTGATACCATGTTGTGTTTTAAGGTGTTTTGACTGATTTCATGTCAATGCAAATGTATTTTTAAAAAAACAAACGTGATAACTTGCTCACCGTCGACTGTAATGATGTATTTGAAACAACAAGTGGTCATTGTGCAAATGTTGTTGTTTTTTTCCTTCCAATAAACATCGGAGACGAAATATAGTTTCCACGTTAACAATCTTAAGACATATGTTTTGGTTTGCGCGCATTTTGTTGCCAAAGCGACAGCTGGAGAACACTGGTTATTGAGGTAAATGAAGGACAAGACAGTTGAATGTTAAAATGGGAGTGAACTGCTAATATCATTAAGGAACAGAAATTATCTCAGATGTAAACAGGATTTAGTTCATATTCTCTGTGTGTGTGTCTGTTCAGAATACTCCATAATGCTGCTGTGTTCTGTACTATAGGAGATACAGGAAAGCAGAACAGAGCGAGAACATAGAGAGAAGGGGGAGGCCCACACAAAGACAACATGTAGCCTGGCGGCACCAAGACAGACAGTAGTCCTTGCTGAACATTACTTCTCAAAACAAATATGCCGCGACTGCCACATCCTGTGTGTATAAACAGTGGTGAGCGATCTATCTTAAAGATATAAACGCTCATGGGAAAGAGTGCAGTAATAGGTTTGCACCTACAGTTTAATGTCTTATCTTTATGGAAGGGCTAACATCCTAGAATTGTGTGATATAACTCACAAACATTGTGAATATTTAGTTGGGGGGAAAGGACGGTATGCTGGTATGTACAGGGAGGAGGGTGTTGGAGGGAGTATTTGTTTCTGTGCAACTAGTTTGGTAGAAATAACGTCCTGTAGCTAATTGACCTTGGAATCAGATTTATTACCACAAATATGATAAAAGCATGATTTAAGGGTGTTGGGTGCCTGCTTCTGTACATATTATCCCTCCATTAGTTAACAGTAATGTGCCCCCCCCCCATTAGTTAACAGTAATGTCCCCCCCCCATTAGTTAACAGTATTAGTTAACCCCCATTAGTTAACAGTAATGTGCCCCCCATTAGTTAACAGTAATGTCCCCCATTAGTTAACAGTAATGTGCCCCCATTAGTTAACCCCATTAGTTAACAGTAATGTGACCTCCCCCATTAGTTAACAGTAAATGTGTAATGTGTCCCCCATTAGTTAACCCCCATTAGTTAACAGTAATGTCCCCCCATTGTTAACCCCCCCATTAGTTAACAGTAATTAGTTAACAGTAATGTGACCCCCCATTAGTTAACAGTAATGTCCCCCATTAGTTAACAGTAATCCCCCCCCCATTAGTTAACAGTAATGTGCCCCCCATTAGTTAACAGTAATGCCCCCCCATTAGTTAACAGTAATGTCCCCCCCATTAGTTAACAGTAATGCCAGTAATGTGACCCCAGTAGTTAACAGTAATGTGCCCCCATTAGTTAACAGTAATGTGACCCCCCATTAGTTAACAGTAATGTAACCCCCCATTAGTTAACCCCATTAGTTAACAGTAATGTGACCCCCCCATTAGTTAACAGTAATGCCCCCATTGCCCCCCCCCCATTAGTTAACAGTAATGTGACCCCCCATTAGTTAACAGTAATGTGCCCCCCATTAGTTAACAGTAATGCCCCCAGTAATGTGCCCCCCATTAGTTAACAGTAATGTGACCCCCATTAGTTAACAGTAATGTGACCCCCCATTAGTTAACAGTAATGACCCCATTAGTTAACTGCCCCCCCCCCCCCATTGCCCCCCCATTAGTTAACAGTAATGTGACCCCCATTAGTTAACAGTAATGTGCTGACCCCCCATTAGTTAACAGTAATGTGACCCCCATTAGTTAACAGTAATGTGCCCCCCCATTAGTTAACAGTAATGTGCCCCCCATTAGTTAACAGTAATGTTAACAGTAACCCCCCATTAGTTAACAGTAATGTCCCCCCCCCATTAGTTAACAGTAATGTGACCCCCCATTAGTTAACAGTAATGCCCCCATTAGTTAACCCCCATTAGTTAACAGTAATGTGCCCCCCCATTAGTTAACAGTAATGCCCCCACCCCATTAGTTAACAGTAAGTAATTAGTTAACAGTAATGTGCCCCCCATTAGTTAACAGTAATGTGACCCCCATTAGTTAACAGTAATGTGCCCCCATTAGTTAACCCCCATTAGTTAACAGTAATGCCCCCCCATTAGTTAACAGTAATGTGACCCCCCCCATTAGTTAACCCATTAGTTAACAGTAATGTGCCCTCCCATTAGTTAACCCCCCATTAGTTAACAGTAATGTGTAATGTGCCCCCCCATTAGTTAACCCCCCATTAGTTAACAGTAATTAGTTAACAGACCCCCCATTAGTTTAACAGTAATGTGCCCCCCATTAGTTAACAGTAATGTGACCCCCATTAGTTAACCCCATTAGTTAACAGTAATGTGTTAACAGTAATGTCCCCCCCCATTAGTTAACAGTAATGTGCCCCCCCCATTAGTTAACAGTAATGTGCCCCCCATTAGTTAACAGTAATGTGTCCCCCCATTAGTTAACAGTAAGTAATAACAGTAATGTCCCCCCCATTAGTTAACAGTAATGTGCCCCCCCCCATTAGTTAACAGTAATGTGCCCCCATTAGTTAACAGTAATGTGCCCCCCCATTAGTTAACCCCCATTAGTTAACAGTAATGTCCCCCCCATTGTTAACCCCCATTAGTTAACAGTAATGTGCCCCCCCCATTATTAGTTAACAGTAATGTGCCCCCATTAGTTAACCCCCATTAGTTAACAGTAATGTGCCCCCCATTAGTTAACAGTAATGTGCCCCCCCCATTAGTTAACAGTAATGTGCCCCCATTAGTTAACCCCCATTAGTTAACAGTTAAATGTCCCCCCCATTAGTTAACAGTAATGTCCCCCCCCCATTAGTTAACAGTAATCTGCCCCCCATTAGTTAACAGTAATGTCCCCCCCCATTAGTTAACAGTAATGTGCCCCCCCCATTAGTTAACAGTAATGTGCCCCCCATTAGTTAACAGTAATGTCCCCCCATTAGTTAACAGTAAATAGTTAACAGTAATGCCCCCCCCATTAGTTAACAGTAATGTCCCCCCCCATTAGTTAACAGTAATGTGCCCCCCATTAGTTAACCCCCATTAGTTAACAGTAAGCCCCCATTAGTTAACAGTGCCCCCCCCCCCCATTAGTTAACAGTAATGTCCCCCCCCATTAGTTAACAGTAATGTGCCCCCCATTAGTTAACAGTAATGTGCCCCCCCCATTAGTTAACAGTAATGTCCCAGTAATGTGCCCCCCATTAGTTAACAGTAATGTTAACAGTAATGTGCCCCCCCATTAGTTAACAGTAATGCCCCCCCCCATTAGTTAACAGTAATGTGCCCCCCATTAGTTAACAGTAATGTCCCCCCATTAGTTAACAGTAATGCCCCCCCATTAGTTAACAGTAATGTGCCCCCCATTAGTTAACAGTAAGTTAACAGTAATGCCCCCCCATTAGTTAACAGTAATCTGCCCCCATTAGTTAACAGTTAGTTAACCCATTAGTTAACCATTAGTTAACAGTAATGCCCCCCCCATTAGTTAACAGTAATGTGCCCCCCATTAGTTAACAGTAATGTGCCCCCCCATTAGTTAACAGTAATGTCCCATTAGTTGCCCCCCATTAGTTAACCCCCCCATTAGTTAACAGTAATGTCCCCCCATTAGTTAACAGTAATCCATTAGTTAACCCCCCATTAGTTAACAGTAATGTCCCCCCCATTAGTTAACAGTAATGTCCCCCCCCCATTAGTTAACAGTAATGTGTATTAGTTAACAGTAATCCCCCCCCCATTAGTTAACAGTAATGTGCCCCCCCATTAGTTAACAGTAATGTCCCCCATTAGTTCCCCCCCCCATTAGTTAACAGTAATGTCCCCCCATTAGTTAACATGCCCCCAGTTAACAGTAATGTGCCCCCATTAGTTAACAGCCCCCCCCATTAGTTAACAGTAATGTGCCCCCCCATTAGTTAACAGTAATGTGCCCCCCATTAGTTAACAGTAATGTCCCCCCATTAGTTAACAGTAATGTGCCCCCATTAGTTAACAGTAATGCCCCCCCCCATTAGTTAACAGTAATGTCCCCCATTAACAGTAATAATGTCCCCCCCCATTAGTTAACAGTAATGTCCCCCCATTAGTTAACAGTAATGTGCCCCCATTAGTTAACAGTAATGTGCCCCCTCCCCCATTAGTTAACAGTAATGTGCCCCCCCCATTAGTTAACAGTAATGAACCTTCCCCCATTAGTTAACCCCCCCCATTAGTTAACAGTAATGTGCCCCCATTAGTTAACAGTAATCTGCCCCCATTAGTTAACAGTAATGTCCCCCATTAGTTAACAGTAATGCCCCCCCCCATTAGTTAACAGTAATGTGCCCCCCATTAGTTAACAGTAATCTGTCCCCCATTAGTTAACCCCCCCATTAGTTAACAGTAATGTCCCCCCCATTAGTTAACAGTAATGTCCCCCCATTAGTTAACAGTAATGTGCCCCCCCATTAGTTAACAGTAATGCCCCCCCATTAGTTAACAGTAATGCCCCCATTAGTTAACCCCCCCATTAGTTAACAGTAATGTGCCCCCCCATTAGTTAACAGTAATGTGCCCCCCATTAGTTAACAGTAATGTCCCCCCCATTAGTTAACAGTAATGTCCCCCCCCATTAGTTAACAGTAATGTGCCCCCCCATTAGTTAACAGTAATCTGCCCCCATTAGTTAACAGTAATGTGCCCCCCATTAGTTAACAGTAATGTCCCCCATTAGTTAACAGTGCCCCCATTAGTTAACAGTAATGTCCCCCCCCATTAGTTAACAGTAACATTAGTTAACAGTAATGTGCCCCCCCATTAGTTAACAGTAATGTCCCCCCATTAGTTAACAGTAATGTCCCCCCATTAGTTAACAGTAATGCCCCCCATTAGTTAACAGTAATCTGCCCCCCCCCCCCCCATTAGTTAACAGTAATCTGTGCCCCATTAGTTAACAGTAATGTGCCCCCCCATTAGTTAACA
>NW_025746801.1:5000-86925 GCF_021184085.1 Oncorhynchus gorbuscha
GATAGAGAGAGAGAGAAACTGAGATAGAGAGAGATAAACTGAGATAGAGAGAGAGAGAAACTGAGATAGAGAGAGATAAACTGAGATAGAGAGAGAGAGAAACTGAGATAGAGAGAGATAAACAGAGAGAGAGATAAACTGAGATAGAGAGAGAGAGAAACTGAGATAGAGAGAGATAAACTGAGATAGAGAGAGAGAAACTGAGATAGAGAGAGATAAACTGAGATAGAGAGAGAGAGAAACTGAGATAGAGAGAGATAAACTGAGATAGAGAGAGAAACTGAGATAGAGAGAGAGATAAACAGAGAGAGAGATAAACTGAGATAGAGAGAGAGAGAAACTGAGATAGAGAGAGAGATAAACAGATAGAGAGGGAGAGATAAACAGATAGAGAGAGAGATAAACTGAGATAGAGAGAAACTGAGATAGAGAGAGAGAAACTGAGATAGAGAGAGAGAGAAACTGAGATAGAGAGAGATAAACTGAGATAGAGAGAGAAACTGAGATAGAGAGAAACTGAGATAGAGAGAGATAAACAGATAGAGAGAGAGAGAAACGGAGATAGAGAGAGAGAGAGAGAGAGAAACGGAGATAGAGAGAGAGATAAACTGAGATAGAGAGAGAGAGAAACGGAGATAGAGAGAGAGAGAGAGAGAAACGGAGATAGAGAGAGAGATAAACTGAGATAGAGAGAGAGAGAGAAACAGATATATGGAGAGAGAAACTGAGATATATGGAGAGAGAAACTGAGATATATGGAGAGAGAAACTGAGGTAGAGAGAAACTGAGATATATGGAGAAAGAAACTGAGAGAGCGAGAGAGAGAGAGAGAGAGAGAGAGAGAGAGAGACTGAGATAGAGATAATAAAGAGAAATAGAGCCTGTCTCTCTCTTTGTCTCAGTCATTTGACCCTCAGGACCTGAGATGTTATTCACCTCAATGTTATTTATTTATCCTACTCTGCCAGTGCTCTTTATCCAGACATTACCGACTCCTGTCCCTTGATCATAGCCTGCCAACAAGATGTCTGATATGTATCTTCAGGACCCACTCCACAGATCTGTTCTCCTGGAACACAATTTCCCTTTACACAGGAGCCCAGCCAAGCTCAGCCTGTGTTTTACTATCAAATCAAATCATATGTTATTTGTCACATGCACCGAATATAACAGGTGTAGACATTACAGTGAAATGCTTATACTTACAAGCCCTTAACCAACAGGACTACCTAGACGTTTAATGTATCCAGACTGAAATTTGAAACATATCACTGGTCAAAGGACATCCCCAGGAGGAAGTTATGCAGGGTTTTCAAAGATCACTGATTCCTAGAAGAGTGTACCAATCTTTACACCCTGTGCCCCTAACCAATGGGAATAGCATTTATTTCAGCAAAACAATTAAGTCACGCACAGGGACGATGGAGATGCTAAATGTCAAGACCTCAGGCTGTGTCATTGAGCTGAGGGAGATAGTTGTCTGGGCTACTCTGCTGGATCTTTGCTCCCAGGCGTGTGTGATTCTGAAGGCCTTTCCCACTCAGACAAAAACAGACAAACACAAAGCGTGTTCGTTCAAGTGAGGGAGCACACTTACAAACCACATGCAATCACACACACACACACACACACACACACACATGCGCACGCGCACGCGCACGCGCACGCGCACGCGCACGCACACACACACACACACACACACACACACACACACACACACACACACACACACACACACACACACACACACACGCACACGCACGTGCACACACGTGCACACACGCACACGCACACACTCACACACACACACCTGTCATACACTATAGTGAAGTTAAGGACACAGCAGAATCACACAATATATTTCCACCTCCTCATTGCCTAAGGCTGTATAGGCTCCACAGCAGAGAGAAACCATGAGAGAGCCAGGTGAAACTCACTGTCATCACTGTCAAAGTTGGTCAACATTTTGTGATAAACACATACACACACACACAAGCACACACACAGAGGTAGAGAGAGAGAGAGAGTCCATGGATTCCTATTTTCCTCTCCTGGAAGAGAGTATTATCATGAATTAATCCACATAGGGCATCACTACAATCTAGTATACTGGTTTTGGAATACACCAGAGGGGTTGGTGTACACCAGAGGGGTTAGTGTACACCAGAGGGGTTGGTATACACCAGAGGGGTTGGTATACACCAGAGGGGTTAGTGTACACCAGAGGGGTTAGTGTACACCAGAGGGGTTGGTATACACCAGAGGGGTTAGTTGGTATACACCAGAGGGGTTGGTATACACCAGAGGGGTTGGTATACACCAGAGGGTTTGGTATACACCAGAGGGGTTGGTATACACCAGAGGGGTTGGTATACACCAGAGGGGGTAAGTTGGTATACAACAGAGGGGTTGGTATTCACCAGAGGGGGTTAGTTGGTATACACCAGAGGGGTTGGTATACACCAGAGGGGTTGGTATACACCAGAGGGGGTTAGTTGGTATACACCAGAGGGGGTTAGTTGGTATACACCAGAGGGGGTTAGTTGGTATACACCAGAGGGGGTTAGTTGGTATACACCAGAGGGGGTTAGTTCGTATACACCAGAGGGGTTGGTATACACCAGAGGGGCCGGTATACACCAGAGGGGTTGGTATACACCAGAGGGGTTGGTATACACCAGAGGGGTTGGTATACACCAGAGGAGTTAGTTCGTATACACCAGAGGGGTTGGTATACACCAGAGGAGTTAGTTCGTATACACCAGAGGGGTTGGTATACACCAGAGGAGTTAGTTCGTATACACCAGAGAGGTTGGTATACACCAGATGGGTTCGTATACACCAGATGGGTTCGTATACACCAGAGGGGTTGGTATACACCAGAGGAATTAGTTGGTATACACCAGAGGGGTTGGTATACACCAGAGGGGTTGGTATACACCAGAGGGGTTGGTATACACCAGAGGGGTTGGTATACACCAGAGGAGTTAGTTCGTATACACCCGAGGGGTTGGTATACACCAGAGGAGTTAGTTCGTATACACCAGAGGGGTTGGTATACACCAGAGGAGTTAGTTCGTATACACCAGAGAGGTTGGTATACACCAGATGGGTTCGTATACACCAGATGGGTTCGTATACACCAGAGGGGTTGGTATACACCAGAGGAATTAGTTGGTATACACCAGAGGGGTTGGTATACACCAGAGGGGTTGGTATACACCAGAGGGGTCGGTATACACCAGAGGGGTTGGTGTACACCAGAGAGGGTTAGTTGGTATACATCAGAGGTGTTGGAATACACCAGAGGGGTTGGAATACACCAGAGGGGTTGGAATACACCAGAGGGGTTGGAATACACCAGAGGGGTTGGTATACACCAGAGGGGTTGGAATACACCAGAGGGGTTGGTATACACCAGAGGGGGTTAGTTGGTATACACCATAGGAGTTTGTGTACACCAGAGGGATTGGTGTACACCAGAGGGGGTTAGTTGGTATACACCAGAGGGGTTGGAATACACCAGAGGGGTTGGTATACACCAGAGGGGTCGGTATAAACCAGAGGGGTTAGTTGGTATACACCAGAGGGGTTGGTATACACCAGAGGGGTTGGTATACACCAGAGGGGTCGGTATACACCAGAGGGGTTCGTATACACCAGAGGGGTCGGTATACACCAGAGGGGTCGGTATACACCAGAGGGGTCGGTATACACCAGAGGGGTTAGTTGGTATACACCAGAGGGGTTGGTGTACACCAGAGAGGGTTAGTTGGTATACATCAGAGGGGTTGGTATACACCAGAGGGGTTGGAATACACCAGAGGGGTTGGAATACACCAGAGGGGTTGGAATACACCAGAGGGGTTGGTATACACCAGAGGGGTTGGAATACACCAGAGGGGTTGGAATACACCAGAGGGGTTGGTATACACCAGAGGGGGTTAGTTGGTATACACCATAGGAGTTTGTGTACACCAGAGGGATTGGTGTACACCAGAGGGGTTAGTTGGTATACACCAGAGGGGTTGGTATACACCAGAGGGGTTGATATACACCAGAGGGGTTGGTATACACCAGAGGGGTTGATATACACCAGAGGGGTAGGTATACACCAGATGGGTTGGTATACACCAGAGGGGTTGATATACACCAGAGGGGTAGGTATACACCAGAGGGGTTAGTTGGTATACACCAGAGGGGTTGGTATACACCAGAGGGGTTAGTTCGTATACACCAGAGGGGTTGGTATCCACCAGAGGGGTTGGTATACACCAGAGGGGTTGGTATACACCAGAGGGGTTGGTATACACCAGAGGGGTTGATATACACCAGAGGGGTAGGTATACACCAGAGGGGTTGGTATACACCAGAGGGGTAGGTATACACCAGAGGGGTTGGTATACACCAGAGGGGTTGATATACACCAGAGGGGTAGGTATACACCAGAGGGGTTGGTATACACCAGATGGGTTGGTATACACCAGAGGGGTTGGAATACACCAGAGGGGTTGGAATACACCAGAGGGGTTGGTATACACCAGAGGGGGTTAGTTGGTATACACCATAGGAGTTTGTGTACACCAGAGGGATTGGTGTACACCAGAGGGGGTTAGTTGGTATACACCAGAGGGGTTCGTATACACCAGAGGGGTTGGTATACACCAGAGGAGTTAGTTGGTATACACCAGAGGGGTTGGTATACACCAGAGGGGTTGGTATACACCAGAGGGGTTGGTATACACCAGAGGGGTCGGTGTACACCAGAGAGGGTTAGTTGGTATACATCAGAGGAGTTAGTTGGTATACACCAGAGGGGTTGGTATACACCAGAGGGGTTGGTATACACCAGAGGGGTTGGTATACACCAGACGGGTCGGTATACACCAGAGGGGTTGGTGTACACCAGAGAGGGTTAGTTGGTATACATCAGAGGTGTTGGAATACACCAGAGGGGTTGGTATACACCAGAGGGGTTGGAATACACCAGAGGGGTTGGCATACACCAGAGGGGTTGGAATACACCAGAGGGGTTGGAATACACCAGAGGGGTTGGAATACACCAGAGGGGTTGGTATACACCAGAGGGGTTGGAATACACCAGAGGGGTTGGAATACACCAGAGGGGTTGGTATACACCAGAGGGGGTTAGTTGGTATACACCATAGGAGTTTGTGTACACCAGAGGGATTGGTGTACACCAGAGGGGGTTAGTTGGTATACACCAGAGGGGTTGGAATACACCAGAGGGGTTGGTATACACCAGAGGGGTCGGTATAAACCAGAGGGGTTAGTTGGTATACACCAGAGGGGTTGGTATACACCAGAGGGGTTGGTATACACCAGAGAGGTTGGTATACACCAGAGGGGTCGGTATACACCAGAGGGGTTCGTATACACCAGAGGGGTCGGTATACACCAGAGGGGTTAGTTGGTATACACCAGAGGGGTTGGTGTACACCAGAGAGGGTTAGTTGGTATACATTAGAGGTGTTGGAATACACCAGAGGGGTTGGTATACACCAGAGGGGTTGATATACACCAGAGGGGTAGGTATACACCAGATGGGTTGGTATACACCAGAGGGGTTGATATACACCAGAGGGGTAGGTATACACCAGAGGGGTTAGTTGGTATACACCAGAGGGGTTGGTATACACCAGAGGGGTTAGTTCGTATACACCAGAGGGGTTGGTATCCACCAGAGGGGTTGGTATACACCAGAGGGGTTGGTATACACCAGAGGGGTTGGTATACACCAGAGGGGTTGATATACACCAGAGGGGTAGGTATACACCAGAGGGGTTGGTATACACCAGAGGGGTAGGTATACACCAGAGGGGTTGGTATACACCAGAGGGGTTGATATACACCAGAGGGGTAGGTATACACCAGAGGGGTTGGTATACACCAGATGGGTTGGTATACACCAGAGGGGTTGGAATACACCAGAGGGGTTGGAATACACCAGAGGGGTTGGTATACACCAGAGGGGGTTAGTTGGTATACACCATAGGAGTTTGTGTACACCAGAGGGATTGGTGTACACCAGAGGGGGTTAGTTGGTATACACCAGAGGGGTTCGTATACACCAGAGGGGTTGGTATACACCAGAGGAGTTAGTTGGTATACACCAGAGGGGTTGGTATACACCAGAGGGGTTGGTATACACCAGAGGGGTTGGTATACACCAGAGGGGTCGGTGTACACCAGAGAGGGTTAGTTGGTATACATCAGAGGAGTTAGTTGGTATACACCAGAGGGGTTGGTATACACCAGAGGGGTTGGTATACACCAGAGGGGTTGGTATACACCAGAGGGGTCGGTATACACCAGAGGGGTTGGTGTACACCAGAGAGGGTTAGTTGGTATACATCAGAGGTGTTGGAATACACCAGAGGGGTTGGTATACACCAGAGGGGTTGGAATACACCAGAGGGGTTGGCATACACCAGAGGGGTTGGAATACACCAGAGGGGTTGGAATACACCAGAGGGGTTGGAATACACCAGAGGGGTTGGTATACACCAGAGGGGTTGGAATACACCAGAGGGGTTGGAATACACCAGAGGGGTTGTTATACACCAGAGGGGGTTAGTTGGTATACACCATAGGAGTTTGTGTACACCAGAGGGATTGGTGTACACCAGAGGGGGTTAGTTGGTATACACCAGAGGGGTTGGAATACACCAGAGGGGTTGGTATACACCAGAGGGGTCGGTATAAACCAGAGGGGTTAGTTGGTATACACCAGAGGGGTTGGTATACACCAGAGGGGTTGGTATACACCAGAGAGGTTGGTATACACCAGAGGGGTCGGTATACACCAGAGGGGTTCGTATACACCAGAGGGGTCGGTATACACCAGAGGGGTTAGTTGGTATACACCAGAGGGGTTGGTGTACACCAGAGAGGGTTAGTTGGTATACATTAGAGGTGTTGGAATACACCAGAGGGGTTGGTATACACCAGAGGGGTTGGAATACACCAGAGGGGTTGGAATACACCAGAGGGGTTGGAATACACCAGAGAGGTTGGTATACACCAGAGGGGTTGGAATACACCAGAGGGGTTGGAATACACCAGAGGGGTTGGTATACACCAGAGGGGGTTAGTTGGTATACACCATAGGAGTTTGTGTACACCAGAGGGATTGGTGTACACCAGAGGGGGTTAGTTGGTATACACCAGAGGGGTTGGAATACACCAGAGGGGTTGGTATACACCAGAGGGGTCGGTATAAACCAGAGGGGTTAGTTGGTATACACCAGAGGGGTTGGTATACACCAGAGGGGTTGATATACACCAGAGGGGTTGGTATACACCAGAGGGGTTGATATACACCAGAGGGGTAGGTATACACCAGATGGGTTGGTATACACCAGAGGGGTTGATATACACCAGAGGGGTAGGTATACACCAGAGGGGTTAGTTGGTATACACCAGAGGGGTTGGTATACACCAGAGGGGTTAGTTCGTATACACCAGAGGGGTTGGTATACACCAGAGGGGTTGGTATACACCAGAGGGGTTGATATACACCAGAGGGGTAGGTATACACCAGAGGGGTTGGTATACACCAGAGGGGTAGGTATACACCAGAGGGGTTGGTATACACCAGATGGGTTGGTATACACCAGAGGGGTCGATATACACTGGAGGGGTTGGTATAAACCAGAGGGGTTAGTTGGGATACACCAGAGGGGTTGGTATACACCAGAGGGATTAGTTCGTATACACCAGAGGGGTTGGTATACACCAAGGGGTTTAGTTGGTATACACCAGAGGGGTTGGTATACACCAAGGGGTTTAGTTGGTATACACCAGAGGGGTTGGTATACACCAAGGGGTTTAGTAGGTATACACCAGAGGGGTTGGTATACACCAAGGGGTTTAGTTGGTATACACCAGAGGCCAGGATCAAACAGCAGCAATGGGTTATAGGAACAGCACTGGAGCCCAAAACACACGAAGCACTCACTGCCCATGGTCTGTCTGGTGCTGCTGCCCTGAATCTGTCAGAACTACAGAGAATAGAGAGAACAAGGTGGGGGAGAGAGAAATGGAAAGAGTGAGAGAGAGAGTGAGAGAGAGAGAGAGAGAGAGAGAGAGAGAGAGAGAGAGAGAGAGAGAGAGAGAGAGAGAGAGAGAGAGAGAGAGAGAGAGAGAGAGTGACAAAAAAAGAGTTGTCACTCTTTTGTTCTGACTCCTCTATTTTAAACGTAACCTTTATTTAACTAGGCGAGTCGGTTCAGAACAAATTCTTATTTACAATGATGGCCTACTGGGGAACAGAGGGTTAACTGCCTTGTTCATGGGCAGAACGACAGATTTTTACCTTGTCAGCTCAGGGATTCGATCCCAAAGCTCTAACCACTACGATACCTGCCGCTCCATTATCTGTAAGGAACAGTGTCTTGTGTTTAGGATCACCCTGACCAGTCCAGCTCTGGTCGAAACATATTTGCATTCACAGCATCATGCTGGGCATCTGTGCATTTGTGTGTGTGTGTGGGGGGGGGGGGCACTCATCACCCATCAACCAAAACATTTCTTAGCTGAATAAAACACACACACACACACGCTAAAAAAGTCAGATGTTCAGTCACTGTGTATGGTAAAAGCTTCAGGTCACACACACTGCTCCTGTGACAGACAGACAGAGGGACCATGTTCACACTAATTCACCCCCAACTCTGACACACACACACACACACACACACACACACACACACACACACACACACACACACACACACACACACACACACACACACACACACACACACACACACACACACACACACACACACACACACACACACACACACACACACACACACACACACACACACACACACACACACACACACACACACACACAGACAGCAAGGTGAGCCGACTTTGGCAGCAGGCACTGGGGCTGCTATTCCCTCTGCAACCTGCTGGAGCCACACCGTTTCACCCCCAACCAAATCATTACCACACAGCATCAGCGTCCACATTATGAATGCAGCCAGAATGAACTCTGGGTTCGAACACACAGAATGTCCTATTAATAAATGCCTGAATCACTCAGGCTCCCACCCAGCAAAATAGGCCAAGGTACAGACAGTTTTAGTAGCTTTATACCTGTATGCTACTTTAAGGAGCCTATAAACCTTGTTTCAAATCAATTGTAACTGAGAATATCGTATATAACTTTTTTTCACCCCCGGTTTCTGTTCTACAGGACATTGTCACCTGACAGACTTCAACATCGCTGCCATCGTCAAAGACGATCTAAGAGCCACATCTATCGCAGGGACAAAACCATACATGGGTAAATAACTACACTAACTTATACCACTGAGCTAATGGAATGATGACACAGCTCAGTACTGCATCTTCCTAGTTCCAGAGGAACTATATCTACCTCCCTTCCAATGTGGATGCTCATGTTCCTTAGATGTTCTTCTTCTCAGACAGG
The DNA here is from genome assembly GCF_021184085.1 of Oncorhynchus gorbuscha. Taxonomy (NCBI): domain Eukaryota; kingdom Metazoa; phylum Chordata; class Actinopteri; order Salmoniformes; family Salmonidae; genus Oncorhynchus; species Oncorhynchus gorbuscha. Next base: position 14,470 of record NW_025746801.1, read on the forward strand.
ATCAATATTGTTCCTTCTGCTCTGGGGGTTTCGATGCAAAGTAATAGAATTACAGACGGATTAGAATGTGGAGTTCATTGACCCTGGGTCCTCTGCGACCGGTGAGTCTCGTCCAACATGATTAAGAGGCGTGACTGATGGACCGGTTAAGTGGGACTGACGCAGAGAAAGCAGGAGGGAACAGATGAGATATAGGCTGGAGGGATGGAGGAGGAGAGGATGTTTAAAAATGATTCTTGACCATTTGGGTCCAGATGATCTATAATTCAATATTTCATATTCCAAGTTTTCAGATAGTGAAAAGTTGTCTGAAGGACCTGAGTCCTATTTACAGGGTGGGCTTCGAAGTGCTCAGTTCTATGGCAGTTTTATGTAAGCTGTTAGTAGCAGTTTTATGTAAGCTGTTAGTAGCAGTTTTATGTAAGCTGTTAGTAGCAGTTTTATATAAGCTGTTAGTAGCTGTTAGTAGCTGTTAGTAGCAGTTAGTAGCTGTTAGTAGCTGTTAGTAGCTGTTAGTAGCTATTAGTATCTGTTAGTAGCAGTTTTATGTAAGCTGTTAGTAGCTGTTAGTAGCAATTAGTAGCTGTTAGTAGCTGTTAGTAGATGTTAGTAGCTGTTAGTAGCTGTTTTGAGGGGTTCCATTTGAAAGTTTGTTTTATCAGTACCACCACTAATTCAGTCTCCAGGCTTGTTGTGTAATAATAACAGCTGTTTGGCCTCTCTCTCTCTCTCTCTCTCCCTCCGTCTCCCCCCTCCTCCCTCCCCAGCCCCGGAGCTGTTTCAGCCACACGAGGGGACACATCCTGGCTACTCCTTCTCTGTGGACTGGTGGTCTCTGGGTGTCACTGCCTACGAGCTGCTGCGAGGACAGGTACAGAAACACAGTTCAGCACATCTCGGCCTGTGAATAACACATCCTAAAACCTACAAAACAATGATTTTCCTGCTCCTAGAATAGCCCTTTAAGTAAGAGAAGAAGGGACTGTAACAACACCTTTCTCTCTGAGCCCTTGAGGTGACCCCTTAATATAACCATGGAAATAAAATACCCGTCTAGCCCAGCTTCACTGTTCAGATGGGGGTGTGATTACCGTAGCCTGGTCCTAGGTCCATTTGTGTTGTTTTGCCAACAGATCAGGGACCAGGCTATGGTTACCCTGGTGCATTTATTTAGTTAAGAGAGGAAAAGACAGGTAGGGGAGGGACTACCACTAAGCCCCTGCTGGGTACTTGACAAGATCAGGCTGTATAGCAGCCCTCTGAGCCCTCTCTCCTCAGGCCCTGCTGGACTTTGAGCCCCGTCTCCCCAGATCTCCTCAGGCCCTGCTGGACTTTGAGCCCCGTCTCCCCAGCTCTCCTCAGGCCCTGCTGGACTTTGAGCCCCGTCTCCCCAGCTCTCCTCAGGCCCTGCTGGACTTTGAGCCCCGTCTCCCCAGCTCTCCTCAGGCCCTGCTGGACTTTTAGCCCCGTCTCCCCAGCTCTCCTCATGCCCTGCTGGACTTTTAGCCCGTCTCCCCAGCTCTCCTCAGGCCCTGCTGGACTTTTAGCCCCGTCTCCCCAGCTCTCCTCAGGCCCTGCTGGACTTTGAGCCCCGTCTCCCCGTCTCCCCAGCTCTCCTCACCGTCACAGACCCACCCATCATCTATCCAAAACACAGGAAAATGGTCTCTCCCCTGAGAGAGAGAGAACAGAGCATAAGGCTGATCTGTTCTGGTCTACTACTAGACCTGGAAACCCACATTTAGACTTTTCTCTTCAGGCAGTTTGATGGACTTCCGCATGTATATCTGTATATATGAGGACCCGGTGACCTCGACAACCTCTGTGGGATAATAATGCTACGTCTTGGTCCTCCAGAGGCCGTACATCATGCGTTCCAGCATGCCGGCCAATGAGATCCTCCAGATGTTCCACAAGGTCAACCCCAGCTACCCCATGGCCTGGTCTCTGGAGATCAAGTCTCTGCTCAGAAAGGTACAGAAAGAACTACAGACTTACTATAGGTGCCTGGTGACCTTAAATTTAACCCCTACTTTCCCTGAATTAATCATACATTGTTATTATACTGTATCTTATTGAAAATTGGCGACCTCTGGACCAAGACCTTGTTTACTTGAACTAGAGTTATATTTGACCCCTATATTCCTTGAATGACTAATATTGTTATTACATACTATGCTGATTGATTTGTGGGTCATAGATGCCATCTCCTTTGGTTATAATAGTAAACCTACAAGGCTACTGTAAATTATCAGATTCTATGTTGGTCATTCTTCACTGCAGTCATACTGTTGCATAGCTCAGTGCTCACATAGCCTACCACCACACCCCTCATCTACATTCCTGTGGTGCATGTGGTGTGTGTCAGATGTGCTTGCTTTAAAGCTCAGAAATGTTCCTCTCCCCAACTCCTGTCCTCTCCTCTTCCTCCTGTTTCTTCTTCCTGTCCTCTCCTCTTTCTCCTGCTCCTCATCCTCCTGTAATCTCCTCTGCCTCCTGCTACTCCTCTTCTCCTCCTCCTGCACCTCCTCTTACTCTTCTCTAGTTGCTGTGTATTGACGTGCACCAGAGAGTGTCCTGCCTGGCTGAGCTACAGGAACTGGACCTGCTGTCTGACGTCAACTGGGACTCCGTGCTCAACAAACAGCTTCCCCCCGGCTTCATCCCCAACGTGAGTCAGACCACAACAACGCTCCCACAACGCTCCCACAACGCTCCCACAGCCCAGACATACAAGCACGTCCAGACGGCCCCCTGCGGGTCTGAGAAGGCTGTTACTGGTTATTAGAGCTCAAGTCTCCCACACGCACACACACACACACACACACTACCTCAGCACCTCCTCAGGTGTTAGGGAGCAAGTGTTTGACAGGCAGGTAAAATTATGCATGCAAGGTAGTGCCGTCATAAGATGCCATGCAGGAGGTCAAGCTGTTCCGTTGGCATGGTAACATTTGGTGCCAGGGAGCGGAGCATCTTCTGCTTCAAACATTGATTCAAGAAGACTTACTTTGAAGTCAGTCTCTATCAGGTTCAGACTGATAATAACACTAGCGTCAGTCATCGGTTAAAGATGCATTATAAAGGTGTTGTTTCATTTCAGCCAATAGTTTTGAAAGTAGTAAAATTTTGCGTAATTTGGTCAGCTGCGTAATTAATTTCTGAGCCTATACATGTTACAAATTGAGAGTTCCAGCATTTTGCCAAGTCTCCACCCTTGCAAAAGGAATGTCTTAGCCCCCCCTTGTGGGCACACGTGCGAAGCACTCGAAGCAAAGCAGTTTAAGTACCGCCTTCGCCCAATCCTGATACATCCATATAAGCTGTCAGGCAAACCCAAAGACCAGAACTACTGCAGCTCGTTATCTCACACATCCCATTCAGTCCTGGGAGATTCTTTGGCCTACACACAGTAACTTCAATTCGTACAATATGTTACAATATGTTTTTAAGTGCATAAAATCCTGTTCAATCTCTTTAACAATACATCTGTTAGGACACGTTAGTAGCTGGAAATGGAAGGATCTGATTCCCTATAATGGTGTCTGATTATAGAGTGAATTCCCTGTAATGATGTCTGATTATAGAGTGAATTCCCTGTAATGATGTCTGATTATAGAGTGAATTCCCTGTAATGATGTCTGATTATAGAGTGAATTCCCTGTAATGATGTCTGATTATAGAGTGAATTCCCTGTAATGATGTCTGATTATAGAGTGAATTCCCTGTAATGGTGTCTGATTATAGAGTGAATTTCCTGTAATGATGTCTGATTATAGAGTGAATTCCCTGTAATGGTGTCTGATTATAGAGTGAATTTCCTGTAATGATGTCTGATTATAGAGTGAATTCCCTGTAATGGTGTCTGATTATAGAGTGAATTCCCTGTGGTCACTACATCGGGCCAGTCAGGAGAGATGGGGAGGGTCGATGGACTGAATGGACAGCCTCTCTCTCCAGAATAAAAGCTTCATCCTCTGTTCCTCTTCCAGAGGCGGAGGCTCAACTGCGACCCCACCTTTGAGTTGGAGGAGATGATTCTGGAGTCTAAACCGCTGCACAAGAAGAAGAAGAGACTAGCCAGGAAGACCAGAGAGCAGGGTTCTGACGGGTCCCCCCAGGTAAAGCCTCCCCTAACAACAAACACATGCCTCTCAATGGTTCCATCCATTCCACAGGTCACCATCTGTGTGTCCATTTGGCTCGGCGGCAGGTGATAAGTAGCCTTTTAGTTTGACCAGAGTGGCGTAATGAAAGAAGCACATTTGTCATCCGAGTAAATGACCAACGTGGACGTTCCGTGCATGAGGGAGAAGAAGAATGCAATCACTCTCTTTCCCTATTTTCTTTTTTTCTCTTGTTCACTCTCTCACATAAATCAGACATGTCCTCTGGGTGTTTACACAAAGGTTAATTTGATCCCCCAGTAAAAGAGGCCTGATGGTGGGGGTGAAACACACACACACACATGGTTAATAAAAAGAGCTGGAAAGGTTGGCATCAGTGATTTCATTAAAGGTGGGCATTCATCAAGCTTTCTCCTCCGTTTATGGGCAGCAGTGCTGCTCTTTACTGGACAGGCCTGGCCGCTGCTAATGATGCCCCTGGTTCTGGTTCACTACAACACTACTGTGTGGATGCTCTATCAGACGTGATAGACAGTCCAACAACCTGTCAGCATGATCTTCTACTCCTGTCCTGTCCCTTCTTCTCCTCTTCTCTCTCCTCTCTCCTTTTTTTCTCTCCTCCCTCCTTTCTCTCCTCCCTCTTCTTGTCTCTTTCTCCCTCCTTTTATTTCTTATTCTTATCCATATTTTTTTAACTGCATTGTTGGTTAGGGGCTTGTAAGTCAGCATTTCACTGTAAGGTTTTACACCTGTTCTATTCGACGCATGTGACTAATACAATTTGATTTGATTTGATTTCTCTTTCCTCCCTCCTTTCTCTCTCTTCCCTCCTCTTATCTCTCTCCTCTTTCTTTCTTCCTTCCTTTCTCTCTCCTCTCGTCTCCCTCCTTTCTCTCCTCCCTATTTTCTCTCTCCTCCCACCTCCTTTCTCCCTCCTCTCTCTTCCCTCCTTTCTCTCTCTCCCTCCTCCTTTCTCTCTCCTCCCTCCTCCTTTCTCTCTCTCCTTCCTCCTTTCTCCCTCCTCCATCTTCCCTCCCTACTCTCTCTTCCCTCCTTTCTCTCTCTCGCTCCTCCTTTCTCTCTCTCCCTCCTCCTTTCTCTCTCTCCCTCCTCCTTTCTCCCTCCTCTCTTTTCTCTCCCCCCTCTCTCTTCCCTCCTTTCTCTCTCTCCCTCCTCCTTTCTCTCTCTCCCTCCTTTCTCTCTCTCCCTCATTTTTCTCTCTCCCTCCAACTTTCTCTCTCCTCCCTCCTCCTTTTATCTCTACTCTCTACTCTCCCTTATTTATTCAGTACCCGAAGACTGTCTCTGTTGCCATCCCAGTGTGAGTGAGTGAGTTACAACAGCCTTTAATGGGCTTTTAAAAGTTGTTTACCCAAGAAGAGGTGCCCATGAATTCACATGAGTGGAGGGACTGTTTTGGCTAAACAGGAGCTACTTAACGCATCACATGTCTAGAGTCGATGTGCAATAATAAGCCAGACCTGGCCCCAAATTGAGTCATGTTTTATGAAAGCTGACAACTGTTATGGTGAAGCCCAAGTGGATCTCAGCATGGTTAATCTTGCAGTGCTTCAGAAAGACACAATGCACTGTTCTTCACTGGGTTCATGGCTTAAAGAGTGTGTTGGACAAATCTGGAAAAATAGAAGCATGACCCTTACGGAAAAACCACATGAATTTCACGTGATCACGTGTTTCACATTTGATCTTGTGGTCACGTGATTTTATGTCACATTAATGTGATAATATTTTACTGTACAAGGCATTAATAATTGTATATGAATTTAATTTAAACAATCATGATTCCCTGCAGGTTTTGTCTTGTTCCCGGTTTGTTAAAGGGACGTCCCCATGGTCCCCTGGAGGTTTTTGTATAGTTGCGGTGAAAATATTGTAAATCTAAAACATGTTACTGTATTTTTACAGCTAAATAAAGGTGTTAATGTTAAGGAACAGTATGCTGCTGTATGGTGATACATTTTCAAATCAAATCCTATTTTATTTGTCACATACACATGGTTAGCAGATGTTAATGCGAGTGTAGCGAAATGCTTGTGCTTCTAGTTTCCGACAATGCAGTAATAACCAACGAGTAATCTAACCTAAAAATTCCACAACTACTACCTTATACACACAAGTGTAAAGGGATGAAGAATATGTACATAAAGATATATGAATGAGTGATGGTACAGAACGGCATAGGCAAGATGCAGTAGATGGTATAGAGTACAGTATATACATATACATATGAGATGAGTAATGTAGGGTATGTAAACATTATATTAAGTGGCATTGTTTAAAGTGGCTAGTGATACATTTTTACATCAATTCCCATCAATTTCCATTATTAAAGTGGCTGGAGTTGAGTCAGTGTGTTGGCAGCAGCCACTCAATGTTAGTGGTGGCTGTTTAACAGTCTGATGGCTGTTACGCATCCCTTTTGGCCCGACAGTCTAGGGGGGATGGTAATGAGACCCGTAACATAACTCATGCAAATTATTATTGTGACAAAGTAAAAGTGTGAACGAAATAACCACGACAACAGAAATCTACCGTCAAACTCCAGGTTTATTTATAAACACACGGTAATGGGGGGAGCAGGAAAAGGGGCTGAGCTGGACCCAAGGAAAGAAACAATAAATATACAAAAACACACCCCTAAGCTAGACTAGCCTACATTAACAACAGCTAACTAACTAACCAGAAATACAGTGGGTGGTCCGCCCAGTTCTAACTAGTGTATTTAACAAAGTTCACCTACGGGTAGTGTATGCCCATGGGCGACTTGTCTTGGTTTCCCCCTTTTCCCACCAGCAAACAAACAAACACCATAACCAAAAACAATACTCACAGGTGATGACAAAGTGCTATGGAGGTGCTTTAAACAAAAGAGAGGTTAAGACACAAAGCGAGAGAAAAACACAGAGACCTACAGACATGGCATTTACAGAGAGATTGAGCTGAGTTTTGAGCTGCGCTGAGCTTGAGATTGATTGGGGAGTGATGGTTTTCACCTGTGAGGGGAGAAGGAGAGAAGAGAAACACACACACAGGATACACACACAGGATAACTGTATCCGTAACACTCCCACCCTTAAAAGAGCAACCCTAGGGGTTGCGACTACAGTATTTCAATGAATACTCATTACAAAGCAACAACCTTGCAAAACATACAGAAATCATTTTCACACACGAGACAAAGCATCTGCCAACACATTATCAGAACCCTTTTTGTGGCGGATCTCCAAATTATAATTTTGTACAATCAGCGCCCAACGCATAAGGCGCTGGTTCTGGTTGTACATTCGGTGGAGAAAAACTAAGGGGTTATGGTCAGTATATACAATCACGGGTAGGGCACTGGAACCAATATATACTTCAAAGTATTGCAGAGCCAACAACAAAGCAAGAGCTTCTTGTTCTATTGTCGCATAGTTTGTTTGACATTTTTTAAATTTACGTGAAAAATAACAAACGGGATGATCCACTCCACTCTTGTCCTGCTGCAGTAGAACAGCACCAGCACCTCTGGCACTAGCATCTACCTCGAGTTTGAACGGTTGTTTAAAATCTGGAGCAGCAAGTACAGGTGTACTACATATGAGTGCTTTCGCTGATTCAAAAGCTCTCTTACAATCAGAGGACCACACAAATGATCTAGCCGGACTAAGCAAATCGGTCAATGGAGCAACTACCGCAGAGAAATTTTTACAGAAGCTACGGTAGTAGCCAACCATCCCTAGAAAGCGGCGTAGCTCTCGTCTGGTGGTAGGTGCAGGGAATGCAGTTATAGCCAAGACCTTGGCACCAACAGGGCGCACCTGTCCATGGCCAACCTCTTTACCGAGATAGGTAACAGTAGCCTTCCCAAACTCGCACTTTGCCAAGTTCAGGGTTAGAGAAGCAGCTGCCAACCGTTCACATACTACCCTTAGCGAGTAAACATGATCTGACCACTCAGACGAATAAATCACTAGGTCATCAAGGTATGCACTACAATTAGGAACGCCAGCTAATACGGAGTTAACCAGTCGTTGGAAAGTGGCTGGTGCATTTCGCATCCCAAAAGCCATAACTGAGTACTGTTGGAAGTTGTCTGGGGTCACAAAGGCAGAAATCTCAGAAGCACGTGAAGTTAACGGAACCTGCCAGTAACCTTTTAAAAGGTCTAACTTAGTTACATACTTAGCAGCACCAATAGTGTCGATACAGTCGTCCAGTCGGGGTAACGGGAACGAATCTGGCATTGTGACAGAATTTACCTTTCGATAATCCGTACATAACCTGGACGTACCATCAGGTTTAGGAACCAAAATGCAAGGAGAACTCCAAGGGCTTGATCTTGGCTTAGCCAGGTCATTCTCCAACAAATATCTCACCTCATCCCTCATTATCTTCCTCTTGGAAGCGTTGATACGATATGGGTGTTGCTTGATAGGTGTAGCATTTCCAACATTAATGTCATGTTCCAACACATTTGTGCGAGTAGGAACGTCATTAAAGAGACATGGAAAACTGTGTAGTAGCCTCACAATATCATTGGCCTGTCCATCCATTAAATGAACCAGACCGGATTGGATAGACAGCAGCATTTCTGAGTTGGGCAATCTAACACACTGCTGCTGAGTATTGCGCAACTCCAAGCCATCAACATCATCAATATGACAGTCCACTATTATAGCAGTAGTAGCAGAGGGGACAGCAGTACCTTCCTCTGTTTTTGAACTCTCTAACTGTGTGATGGGTCGGGTGTGGTAAGCTTTCAACATGTTAATGTGACACACACGAGATTGGCGTTGTCTATCAGGAGTTTGAAGCACATAGTCAGTTTCACTTATTTTCTTTTCAATTAAATAAGGACCCGAGAAACGAGCTGACAGTGAAGATCCTGGAACAGGTAATAACACCAGTACTTGGTCACCTGGCTGTAGTGGACGAGAAACAGCCTCCTTATCATAGTGTCTTTTCATGCTCCTCTGTGAGGAAGACAGAGCTTCCTTTGCAAGAGCACAAGCTTGGTGTAGGCGCTCACGAAAGCGACTAACGTAGTCCAACACATTCTCATCTCTGGTACACAACTCTTGGGACAAGAACTGTTCTTTAAGGACTTTCATTGGTCCTCTCACTGTGTGACCAAACACCAGTTCAGCCGGGCTGAAACCTAGGGACTCCTGCACAGTTTCACGAGCAGCAAACAAAACTAGAGGAACTCCCTCATCCCAATCTTTCTCAGATTCCAAACAATATTTACGTAGCATAGACTTCAGTGTCTGATGCCATCTTTCAAGTGCACCCTGAGACTCTGGGTGATAGGCGCTTGACACACGGTGCATAATTGACAAGGATTTTAACACCTGCCTGAAGAGCTTGGATAGGAAATTGGTTCCTTGATCGCTTTGTACCACCCTAGGTAACCCGAATGTCGTGAATAATTTTATTAAGGCTTTACTCACTACCGGGGCTGTAATCCTTCTCAGAGGAATGGCCTCGGGGTATCTTGTAGCCATACACATTATCGTTAACAAAAACTGGTTACCCGATTTTGTCTTCGGTAACGGTCCGCCACAATCAACCACCACATGCTCGAATGGTTCACCTATGACAGATATGGGACAAAGAGGAGCGGGAGGAATAACCTGATTTGGTTTTCCTGTTATCTGACAGGTGTGGCATGTCCGACAGAACTGAGCCACATCTTGTTTTAAACCCGGCCAAAAGAAATGTCGAAGGATCCGATCATAAGTTTTTGTGATTCCTAAATGACCAGACCACTGGTGATCATGAGCAAGCGATAACACATTTTGTCGAAAGGCTGTAGAAATCACTATTTGGTAAACAGCATTCCAATCTCCATCCGCGTCAACATGGGATTTCCATATACGCATGAGGAGATTACCATCAATGAAGTAAGCCACGTTCTTCTTCTTCACATCTTCCAATGAGACAACACTAGAAAAACATTTAGCAAGCTTGTTGTCAAACTTTTGGTTAGCAATCAGCTGCTCACGAGTGACTGGTAACTGTATTGCATCAGCAATAAGTTCAACGTTCTTTGCTTCTTTCCTGGGCTGTTTGTCAGAGGTGATCAGCTTCTCAGATGTATCACACAATCCATCCTCTTGATCAACCTCTTTGAACAGAACAGTGTTCGACAAATCTATCTCGTCACCCTCTTGTCGTGCCTGAGCACGAGTGACAGCACAAGCGGGGAACCCATGTGGATAACTCTGTGCCAGCTCATTCGAGAGAGAGTGGTCACTTTTATCCAATACTTCCAATACGGGTACTACCTTTCCTCCGGCAATATCGTTACCCATTATAAAGGTCACACCTTTCACTGGCAACATAGGACGTACCCCCACTCTGAATATTCCACTGATTAACTCAGAGTGTACTTTCACAAAGTGCAATGGCACTGGGACAAAACCCATTTCAATACCCTGCACTAACACACTGGAACCACAGTATGTATCGTCAGATAAGGGCAACACATCAGACAATATAAACGACTGCGCCGCACCAGTATCTCTAAGGATTTTAACCGGCGTTGAGACGCTTCGTCATTCGTTAGGGACACAAACCCCTCGAAAATGAATGGTTCATAACGGCGGTCGGGGACTGAGACTTTCAAACTACCCTGAGGCACCTGTTTTGTTGCCGACCTCTTAACCGTGCGAATTAGAGCAACACCTGTTGGTGGCTTGGCACGAAGTGGCATCCCTTGTTTGCGTTTAAGCAGGAAGCAATCATTAATCATATGTCCTACTTTATGACAATAGAAATAATACTGCTGCTGGCCGACTAGGGCTAAAGGTAGGAAACTCAGTGGCTCTACTCTCGGTTTGAGCCGAAAACACACTCTTGTGCGTCAACACAAACTCGTCTGCCAACACAGACGCTTCTGCCAGACAGGATACTTTCTGTTCGTTTAGGTAAACTACAATGCGTTCGGGTAAGCAATTTTTAAACTCTTCCAACAAGATTAACTCCCGGAGAGAGTTGAAATCAGTTACCTTACTAGCAGCATGCCATTTATCAAACAGATTTCCCTTGTCTCTAGCAAATTCCACATAAGTCTTACTAGAAGACTTTCTATGAGACCTAAATCTCTGTCGGTATGCCTCAGGCACAAGCTCATAGGCACGAAGAACAGTAGCTTTGACCACTTCGTAATTCAAACTGTCCTCCAGAGGTAACGCTGACAAAACCTCTTGGGCTTTACCAGTTAATTTACACTGAAGTAATAGGCACCATACCTCTTCAGGCCATTTCAATGCTACGGCTATACGCTCAAATACACAAAAATAGGAGTCAACCTCCGACTCTCTGAACAAAGGTACTAAGGCAATCTGCCTACTAATGTCAAACGTGTTTGACACAGCAGGTGAGGAGGGCTAGCCTCGCTGTCTCTGCCTCCAGTTCCATCTGGCGCATTTTGAACTCCAACTGCCTTTGTTCTCTGTCTGCCTCAATTTTACACATCTCCAAATGCCGTTGTTCTCGTTCTTTTTCTGCCTCTATTTTCTCTGCAACTGGATCCTGCAATTCCTGATGGGCCGCCCCCAGTTGGTAAGAGTAGGTAACAACACATCTGCCACGCTTATCCTCAACACAGAGGGCCCTCAGGGGTGCTTGGTCAGTCCCCTCCTGTACTCCCTGTTCACTCATGACTGCACGGCCAGGCATAACTCCAACACCATCATTAAATTTGCCGATGACACAACAGTGGTAGGCCTGATCATCGACAACGACGAGCAAGCCTATAGGGAAGAGGTAAGTGATCTGGCTGTGTGGTGGCAGGACAACAACCTCTCCCTCAACATGATCAAGACAAAGGAGATGATTGTAGACTACAGGAAAAAAGGGCAGAGCATGCCCCCATTCTCATCGATGGGGTTGCAGTGGAGAAGGTTAAGAGCTTCAAGTTCCTTGGTGTCCACATCACCAACAAACTAACATGGTCCAAGCACACCAAGACAGTCGTGAAGAGGGCACGACAAAACCTATTCCCCCTCAGGAGACTGAATAGATTTGGCATGGGTCTTCACATCCTCAAAAGTTTCTGCAGCTGCACCATTGAGAGCATCCTGACTGGTTGCATCACTGCCTAGTATGGCAACTGCTCGGCCTCCAACTGCAAAGTGCTATAGAGCGTAATGCAAATGGCCCAGTACATGACCGGGGCCAAGCTTCCTGCCATCCAGGACCTCTATACCAGGCGTTGTCAGAGGAAGACCCTAATAATTGTCAAAGACTCCAGCCACCCTAGTCATAGACTGTTCTCTGTGTAGGTGTCCTGGAGGGCAGGTAGTTTGCCCCCGGTGATGCATTGTGCAGACCTCACTACCCTCTGGAGAGCGTTACGGTTGTGGGCGGAGCTACAACAGCTACAGAAAAGTTTGTGAGTGCTTTTGGTGACAAGCCAAATTTCTTCAGCCTCCTGAGGTTGAAGAGGCGCTGCTGCGCCTTCTTCACCACGCTGTCTGTGTGGGTGGACCAATTCAGTTTGTCCGTGATGTGTACGCCGAGGAACTTAAAACTTTCTACCCTCTCCACTACTGTCCTGTCGATGTGGATAGGGGGGTGCTTCCTCTGTTGTTTCCTGAAGTCCGCGATCATCTCCTTTGTTTAGTTGACGTAAAGTGTGAGGTTATTTTCCTGACACCACACTCCGAGGGCCCTCTGTTAAAACAGCCACCACTAACATTGAGTGGCTGCTGCCAACATACTGACTCAACTCCAGCCACTTTAATATTGGAAAAATGTATCACTAGCCACTTTAAACAATGCCACTTAATATAATGTTTACATACCCTACATTACTCATCTCATATGTATATACTGTACTCTATACCATCTACTGCATCTTGCCTATGCCGTTCTGTACCATTACTCATTCATATATCTTTATGTACATATTCTTTATCCCTTAACACTTGTGTGTATAAGGTAGCTGTTGTGGAATTGTAAGGTTAGATTATGCGTTGGTTATGACTGCATTGTCGGAAATAGAAGCACAAGAATTTCGCTACACTCCATTAACATCTGCTAACCATGTGTGTATGTGACAAATAAAATTTGATTTGATATGTTTTGATTTCTAAAGTCCGTATCATTTACAACTAAAGTTGCCAAATAACTCTAAATCTAATGTATATGATTTCTTTCAAATGATGCCTTTCACCCTCAATACCCTCACTTCGTATGTGCACTCAGGGCCAGCCTGAGGATTACAGGCGCTGCATGGTCAATCTGATGTCTGCATTGGCTGTGTAGCCTCAGGGCGTTCATACTTCTTGCGTTTCACGGAGCATTGCGCAACTGTTGAGCAGAGCTGTTGTGAAGGATGTTGTCAAGGAAGCAAGTTTGTGTTCATACAGGACCTCCCGCCCCCACCTACGTTCAACCAATCATGTCGATGTGGAGCTTTACAGAGCCCTCTGCATTGTTACACCATTTCTAGAGGCACAGAGCTCAGTTTGGCCATTGCTTCACCATTCATACAGCGCCTCCGACCACATTTTCGAATCAAGCATAAATTGGCTCTTAGGCAGATGGACGAGGGCAGGATTTTCTGAGCTAAACTGATCAAGGTGCATTGTAAGAAGAAGTGCCCACTTTGTCAAAGGCAGGGAAGCAAAATATGAATATTGTCCATTCCCAGTGCACCTCTCCAGTGTTCTGTTGGAGAGACGGTTCGCTGCAGCGCTCCACCAACATCCCGTAAAAAATATCATCTAACATAAACAGGTGCCGACATGTTAACAAACATCATATTCTAAAAACAGTACAGGTCAAATTAAAATGGACACTATGGAATGGACAGTGAGGCTTCTCTGTCCAGGAGTTTCATCCCCGTGGTCTAAATTGTCATTAATCGTAGAAAAAAATGCAATACTTCTGTAGTTCCCATTGTGTCAACACATTGCAAAAAGTCACAGGATAACTCCTGATAAAGTTGGATAGCTGATATTCAGAGCTTAAAGAGCCAAATGTATTATTCACAGGAATCAGGACTAATAAAGCCAATGCAATGTTTTACAAACAGTGGCCCTATCACATGGACCGGCATTCATGAAATGACATTGACAGGCTACACCGCAGTAAGCGCTGACCAACGGTCAATGTCTTTTGGATGTCCTGTCCAGACGGGCAGTCTTTTTTGTGTTTTACCAATTGTAGGCATACCACATAGAAGGGCATTGCTAAAATGACATTTCAGTTGACACAGTAGGCTATGAATCACTGAATCAAGGATAACTAGGAATAAAGTATATTGTCTGCTAAATGAACAAGCCGGGCCAGATAAAATACAGTTTTCCAACTCTGTTCTTATGAAATACATTTTCTTCATATCCTAATGTTTCTTTAGACCTGCCTAAAATAAAGAATGTATTTATTGTGATGGTGTGTATTAAATAGAGGTATTCTACTTTTTAAATGTAGGCGTTCCAAAGGCCTGCATCAACGGCTTTCAGGCTTATGGAGGCCTGGAGATGCTAAATGTGTTTATGTTAATTACCGTGTCAATTACTGTGAGACCGGCAGTATGACAATAACCGTCTGACAAAATTTCATGGCCGCCACAGTACTACCCAGAAACAAGTAAATAATTGTCCAATTATCACCACCGATGTAACATCACCGTAAAACTAGCAGTGCACAAGGACACTTGAACGTAGACAAGAAGATTCATTCACACCAACGGAATTTCTCCATAGTTTTGAAGTCGAATAACTTTCTAACAATACTGTTCACCACCGTGGAAATGAAACCTCAAGCAGTAGGCCTCCCAGTTCCATTTTGTCAACCATAATAAAAACATGGTGATCGGCAGGTAACAAGGGTTTGAATTCCAGAGCCGACTAGGTGAAAAACAACCTAATTGATCCTGTGAAAGTCGCTCTGGATAAGACCATCTGCTAAATGACTAAAATGTCAAATGTAAAAATACTCCCTCCATAAATGATTTTTAACTGGAAGTGCACTTCACTGAATGTATTTTTAAACAAAGTGAAGCATTCATTTTTTCCGTACCTTTCTAAAATGGGAAAACAGCATTGTGTGTGTGTGTTAGTTTATGAGGGGCCTCATGTTGAGTGGAGGGAGGACATACACTTCTCCTGTCTAAAGTTCAGAGAGATAGAGACAGAGAGAGAGAGCGAGAGACAGAGACAGAGAGAGAGAGAGACAGAGAGAGAGAGAGAGAGAGAGAGAGAGAGAGAGAGAGAGAGAGAGAGAGAGAGAGAGAGAGATACAGAGACAGAGAGAGACAGGGAGAGACAGAGAGGGACACACACAGAGAGAGAGAGAGAGAGAGAGAGAGAGAGAGAGAGAGAGAGAGAGAGAGAGACAGAGAGAGAGAGACAGAGAGAGACAGAGAGAGGGGATATGCATAATGTGTACCCATTTCTTAAGCAGTGCAGATCAATATTGTATGAAAGGCAGGCGGGGCACTGCCCTAATGTCTGGCCCAGTCTGCTGCTGGCTCATTAACTCAGTCTCTCTCTCTATCTCTCTATCTCTCTCCCTCTCTGTGCTCCTCTCCCCTTCCTCCCCTCTCTATTTCTTCCTCCCCATATTCTGTTCTCCTTTTTCTGCCTTGCTCTCATCCTCTTAACTTCTGTCTCCCTCCCTCTCTCTCTCTTCCCTCCCGCCCTCCCTCTCTCTTTCCCTTCTGAATCCTGGCTGCTGTTGAAACCATAATGAACAGTATAATTAGTTTCATTAAATCACAGACGATGTAGTGAGGAATTGGACTCTGTTTTCTTGGGAACAGCATAAATAGGCCCATCTTTCCATCCTCCATCCTCCCAACCTCGCTACACTCTATGATCATGTCACTTTAACTGCTGTCACTTCCCTTCTCTTCACCCTCAATTAACCCGATCAGAATATTTGACAGTTCTGATCAACACTTTGATATTGATGTGTTGAAGTATTCAGTGGTACTGTAGTTTTTGTGTGGTTCTATAACTAAGAGAGAATCCCGGATGGTCAGAACCCACAGTACAGATGTCGAATAGTTATTATACACAATGATGTTACTGATTGCTGTCTTGAGCCTATAGCTGTACAATTGAAATATACAATGACTTTAATTGTGTCTCTACCAGCCTGGCAATCAGCCAACAGAAAAGTCCCTCTAGGTTTCATTTTGTAAAGTGTTAAATGACACTTTTTATCAAACAGCAGGGCATAATTAACTTCTGAACTCCCATTTAACAGCAGAAAGGGAGAGATTTAACCACAGGTTAAGTGATATTGTTATTCACAGGCTGTCCTTCGCAAGCTATACCTTTGGCTCTTACAGTCTCTCTCTGGGCCCACTGTTGTTTCCAGCACCGTGCTGTTCTGCCTGGCTACCTTGTTGGCTCCCCAAGGGATCCTTCTTCTCCAGGTGGAGAGCTCACCCCATCACACCCCTGTCTGGCTGACTGGCTGACTTGCTGACTGGATGTCTGTCTGTCTGCCTGTTTGCATGTCTGTTTAGAAGTCTGTCTGCCTGCCTGTATGTCTGTCTGCCTGTCTGTATGTCTGTCTGTCTGCATGTCTGTCTGCCTGTATGTCTGACTGGATGTCTGTCTGTCTGCCTGTCTGCCTGTATGTCTGACTAGATGTCTGTATGCCTGTCTATCTGTATATCTGTCTATCTGTCTGCCTGCCTGTATGTCTGTCTGCCTGTCTGTCTGCATGTCTGTCTACCTGTCTGTATGTCTGTCTGTCTGCATGTCTGTCTGCCTGTATGTCTGACTGGATGTCTGTCTGTATGTCTGTCTGCCTGCCTGTATGTCTGACTGGATGTCTCTCTGTATGTCTGTCTGCCTGTATGTCTGACTAGATGTCTGTCTATCTGCCTGTATGTCTGACTAGATGTCTGTCTGCCTGTCTATCTGTATATCTGTCTATCTGTCTGCCTGCCTGTATATCTGTCTGCCTGTCTGTCTGCATGTCTGTCTACCTGTCTGTATGTCTGTCTGTCTGCATGTCTGTCTGCCTGTATGTCTGACTGGATGTCTGTCTGCCTGCCTGCCTGTATGTCTGACTGGATGTCTGTCTGTCTGCATGTCTGTCTGCCTGTATGTCTGACTGGATGTCTGTCTGTATGTCTGTCTGTCTGCATGTCTGTCTGCCTGTATGTCTGACTGGATGTCTGTCTGTCTGTATGTCTGTCTGCCTGCCTGCCTGTATGTCTGACTGGATGTCTGTCTGTATGTCTGTCTGCCTGTATGTCTGACTAGATGTCTGTCTATCTGCCTGTATGTCTGACTGGATGTCTGCCTGTATGTCTGCCTATCTATCTATCTATCTATCTATCTATCTATCTATCTATCTATCTATCTATCTATCTATCTATCTATCTATCTATCTATCTATCTATCTATCTATCTATCTATCTGTCTGTCTGTCTGTCTGTCTGTCTGTCTGTCTGTCTGTCTGTCTGTCTGTCTGTCTGTCTGTCTGTCTGTCTGTCTGTCTGTCTGTCTGTCTGTCTGTCTGTCTGTCTGTCTGTCTGTCTGTCTGTCTGTCTGTCTGTCTGTCTGTCTGCCTTTCTGTTCCCATGCTTGGGTGGGGGAGGTGGTGCTTAGCATCTGTACAGGAGAGTAAGCAGTAAAGCAACACACACTGAGATCAAATCACATTTTATTTGTCATGTTTCCTAAACAACATGTGTGGACTAACAGTGAAATGCTTACGTCCCCTTCCCAACAACGCAGAGAGAAACAAAATAGAGAAATAATAGAAAATGAATAATAAATAAGCAATGAGTAACAATAACTTGGCTATACACACAGAGTTTATAGAGACATACCCCAAGAGACTTGCAGCTGTAATTGCTGCAAAAGGTGGCTCTTCAAGGTATTACCTTTGTGGGGGTGAATAATTATGCACGCTCAAGTTTTCCGTTTTTTTTGTCTTACTTCTTGTTTGTTTTACAAAAAAAAATATTTTGCATCTTCAAAGTGGTAGGCATGTTGTGTAGATCAAATGATACAAACCCCCCCAAAAAATCAAATTTAATTCCAAGTTGTAAGGCAACAAAATAGGAAAAATGCCAAGGGGTGAATGCTTTCGCAAGCTACTGTACCCATCTCTGTCTGTCTGTATGTCTCTCGCTCTTTTACTATCTCTCTCTATCCATCTCCCTCTGTCTCTCTTCGCTCTCTCTCTATCCATCTCCCTCTGTCTCTCTTCCCTCTCTCTCTATCCATCTCCCTCTGTCTCTCTTCCCTCTCTCTGTCTGTCCATCTCCCTCTGTCTCTCTTCAGTCTCTCTCTATCCATCTCCCTCTGTCTCTCTTCCCTCTCTCTCTATCCATCTCCCTCTGTCTCTCTTCCCTCTCTCTGTCTGTCCATCTCACTCTGTCTCTCTTCCCTCTCTCTGTCTGTCCATCTCACTCTGTCTCTCTTCCCTCTCTCTCTATCCATCTCCCTCTGTCTCTCTTCCCTCTCTCTCTATCCATCTCCCTCTGTCTCTCTTCCCTCTCTCTCTATCCATCTCCCTCTGTCTCTCTTCCCTCTCTCTCTATCCATCTCCCTCTGTCTCTCTTCCCTCTCTCTGTCTGTCCATCTCACTCTGTGTCTCTCTCTATACCTGGTTCTAAGATGCATCCTTTGTCCTGATCTTGTCCACATTCTTATTGTGCCCACATTTCCAGACAGGTGTAGATGATTAAAAGACACATTGTGTTCTGATTTCCTCAGATCTTCCTGACCACCTTCGTAGGTAGTCAGGCACTCATTGTGTCTGGATATCTTACAAATGTAAACGGATCTGGACAGTGAAACCATTTAAATCGTCATTGTCCTGCCTTCTAAAATCATTGACACGTGGCACCATTGACTTATAGCATCAATATCGGTCTTAAAATAAATCAGATTTATTTTGACAGAATAGCTGTCAAATAAATTACTTACAGGGAGTGACAGGGAAATGTGGTCACGATGCAGACACAGTGGGCGGATAAGAGACACATTTTGATACCATGTGTAAACATATTCCTGACAATGTGGGCACAATGTATAAACAAGGCTTCTGTGTGAATGTCACCCCATCTCTCTCTCTCTCTCTCTCTCTCTCTCTCTCTCTCTCTCTCTCTCTCTCTCTCTCTCTCTCTCTCTCTCTCTCTCTCTCTCTCTCTCTCTCTCTCTCTCTCTCTCCGTGCTCCACTTCTCTTGTTGGCTGTCTGCCAGGGACTGGCGTCCCACTGTGAAAGCACCTGTACTAGCTCTCCAGGCTGTCTGCCAGGGACTGGCGCCCCACTGTGAAAGCACCTGTACTAGCTCTCCAGGCTGTCTGCCAGGAACTGGCGCCCCACTGTGAAAGCACCTGTACTAGCTCTCCAGGCTGTCTGCCAGGGACTGGCGCCCCACTGTGAAAGCACCTGTACTAGCTCTCCAGGCTGATTGCCAGGCCTGTACATGGGGTCAAGAAACTTACGGTGGGAGTCGTCTAAGGTCCAATCTGGCCCAAGCAGTCTGCCTAACACCAACCCAGTGCCCAGAGAGGGCGAGAAACTGTCATAACACCGGCAAGGCTGCCAGGATAGGTTGTCACGGAGATGTTGTTGTTCTCACATGATTAACATCACTAAATGTGTGACACTGTTTCAGTGAAGGGCAAGTGGGCCTCTGAGAGAGATACTGGCTGTCCTTTAAAATGAGCAAAACTTCATTAATCTTTCTACAGTGCTTGTTCTCCCCCTTCTTGTCCCAAGTATCAACAACCATTATCTGGGTCATAGGATAATCTTTACTGTCTTAAAAAATATTCTGTCTGTGTGTGTGTGCGTGCGTGCGTGCGTGTGTGTGTGTGTCTGTGTGTGTGTGTGTGTGTGTGTGTGTGTGTGTGTGTGTGTGTGCGTGCGTGCGTGCGTGCGTGCGTGCCTGTCTGTGTGTGTGTGCGTGCGTGCGTGCGTGCGTGCGTGCGTGTGTGTGTGTGTGCGTGTCTGTGTGTGTGTGTGTTCTTAACCCTGTAAACCTTTTAATTTCCCAGAACGGTCAGCTCCAACAGCGCCTGGACAATGTGGAGAGGGACTTCCTCATCTTCAACAGAGAAAGGTCGGACACTCAGTTTCTAATGAGAGAACTTATTGTATGTCCTAACAGAGATATACACTGTATAGTCTACTGAGAACACTCACTATGTACTCTACCGTTAAAAAGTTTGGGGTCACTTAGAAATGTCCTAGTTTTTGAAAGAAAAGCACAGATTCCAAGAACACAGGATGAGATGTTACTATCCTTTGTGCAAGCACTTCCAAGAGTTAATGAATAGTGAGCGTGGTGAAATGTGGGGAGCGCATCGTCAGTAGTGTACCTTTGGTTCCTAGGTTGTTTCGGCCTTTCACACTATACACCCTCCCCAAAGGCAGCCAGCGACAGGGTGATCAATCCTACGCTTGCGTCCCATTCCCAATTAGCCATAGGAGTTGCCTTGTTGTTGATAGCCAACATACCATGGGACTATGCATGGCAGGGGCGTCCTCCTCCCTGAGTCAAGCATTGTTGACCGCATACCTCCTGGCCCTCTCACTTTGGGGCCCAGCTGGGGTCTTTCCTCTTGATCCAGAGCCACTGACTGCTGCCTTCTGCCGTCTCTGATACAGCTTTGATTGCCGAACGCTGGCTCTGGCCCTTAATTCCCAAGTCTCTAAGCAGTCTGGTTGTAGATGTTGCCACAAAACCTATGCAGCCCACCTCCACTGGTCGGACTTCTGTGTTCCAGCCATGATGCTTCGGCAGCTAGATCAGCATAGCGCAGATGTTTTCGCTCATAAGCCTCATCTACTGAGTTTTCCCAGGGTACTGTGAGCTCAATGATGAAGACCTTATTGAGTGAACGGGACCAGAGCACCATGTCAGGTCTTAGGGTGGTGGTTGCGATCTCAGGAGGAAACACAAGTTGCCGGCCAATGTCAGCTAGCATTTTCCAGTCGCGGGCCAAGCGCAGCTGGTCTCGCTCTAATGGTGTAGAGCCGCTCTTCGGTGGTTTAGCCCCTTCGCGGACAAAGTTTGTCCGTAAGGAGTGTGATGCTGCTGTGGGTGGTAGGGAGCTGGTGACAGCTCGCTTGTCCTCCAGGGCGGACGCAAGGTTTTTAAGGACTTGGTTGTGACGCCAAGTGTAGCATCCTTGGGTGAGGCTTGTTTTACACCCTGTGAGAATGTGCCTGAGGTTGGCTGGCATGGAACAGAGGGCACAGTCCGGATCTTCACCATACCATTGGTGAAGATTAACTGGTGTTGGAAGGACGTCATATGTTGCTCAACCGCCTCGCTTCCATGGCCCACAGATCCTTCCAGCTGATCTTCCTCTTCTCCACACTGTCCCATCGAGTCCACTGTCCCTGTTTGGCAAGAGAGACTGCCTTGGCCCACCTTGCAGCCTCCTCCTGATGGCGTACTTCCTGCACTACCATCTTCCGCCGCTCTGGTGCAGTGGCCTTACTCCAAGCAGCACGGCTAGTTAGCCCAAGGCCTCCTCTCCCTTGCTGAACATAACCCACAATGTCAGCATGTCTGAGGGCTGCTGTTGCCTCCTGGACTGCTTTTCCTGGCCTCCATTTGCGCCCAGTTGCCACTGGGTCTCGCGATTCATTCAGTGTCATCTGGAGCCTGGTTTTTGCACACTTGAATTCCTCTGTTAGACTGATGAGGGGCAGCTTGAGGACACCATCTCCATAGAGGCCTATGGTGGTAAGGCATCGTGGAACTCCAAGCCACTTCTTTAAGTAGCCTGTGACTCCTCTTTCCATCTTCTCCACTGTTGAGATTGGAACCTCATACAGTGCTAAGGGCCACAACACCCGGGGTAGGAGACCAAACTGCAGACACCAGGCCTTTAACTTTCCAGGTAGCTGGGTGTTGTCGATGGACTGTAGGCTACTACTGATGTATTTGCGCAGCTGTTGCACCTGGTCTTTGTCCTTCAGGCTTGCATCATACCACCTTCCAAGGCTTTTTACCGGCTGCTCAGACACTGTTGGGATTTCGTCATCTCCGATGAAGAATTTCAGGTCAGAGAGTACTCCCTTCACAATCGAGATGCTGCGTGACTTGGATGGTTTAATCTTCATACGGGCCCAGCTGATGTTCTCCTCAAGTTTTCTGAGCAGTCTCCTGGTGCATGGGACAGTGGTGGTCAATGTTGTAATGTTGTCCATGTAGGCTCTGAGTGGAGTCGACTCGCTGTCCACCAGCAACCCATTTTGAGGATCTGATGATAACCTCCATTGCCATTGTGAATGCCAACAGAGAAATGGTACATCCTGCCATTATACCTACATTCAGGCACTGCCATGAGGTGGTGAACTCTGAGGTGTTGAAGCAGAACTGCAGATCCTGGAAGTACGACTTCACCAGTTTTGTGATGGTGTCCGGTATGTGGAAAAATCTGAAGGCAGACCACAGGAGTTCATGGGGCACAGAGCCAAATGCATTGGCGAGGTCGAGGAAGACTACATGGAGGTCCCTTTTCTCCACCTTGGCCATTTGGATCTGGTGCCAGATCATGCTGGAATGTTCCAAGCAGCCAGAGAACCCTGATATTCCTGTCTTCTGTACAGATGTATCGACGTACGTATTCCTTTGCAGGTACTCGGCCATCCTGTGGGCAATGACCCTAAAGAAGATTTTACCCTCGACATTCAGTAAGGAGATTGGGCGGAATTGGCTGATGTTCACTGCATCCTTCTCCTTAGGGATCAGGACCCCGCCTGCCCTACGCCACACTTTGGGTATTATCTTCTTCTGCCAAGCTGTTCTCATAAGCCTCCAGAGGAACCTCAGGACGTCTGGTGCGTTCTTATACACTGTGTACGGGACTCCATTTGGCCCCGGGGCTGATGCTGTTCTTGCCCGTCGAACTGTGTTTTCCACCTCTTTCCATGTCGGAGGGCTGGTCTCAATATGATGTTCCGGGGGTTCCATGGGTGGGATATCTGATGGGATGGCCAGATGTTCATGTCGCTTTGAGTCAAAGTTTGTTGTTCTCAGGTGCTCCTCTAGGTCTTTCTTTGTTGTTTTTAGAGCTCCACTTTTTTCCTTTGTGAAGAGACTTTTAAGGAACTTGAAGGCATCTTTATAGAACCAAGTTCTAGTTTGTTCTTTCTTCCTTCTGCGTTTCCGTAGGTTCTCTGCTCTACGGAGGGAAGCCAACCAGGTTTTGATGTCAGCCTGAAGTGCCTGTATGCCCTCCTTTTCCACTTCCGAGGCCTTCTTCCACTGTTTTTTAAGCTGCCGCCTTTCTTGAAAGAGGCGCTTGATTTCTTGTTGCCTCCTGGAAACTGATGGGGTTGGAACCTTTCTCCCGCCTTTTGCCTCTTCCACTCCAAATCTTTCTGTCCCGTACTCATAGATGATGTCCCCCATCCTCTCCAACTTCTTCTCCACTGTGCCTCGAAGTTTCTCGAGGGTCAAGGTAAGGTCAGTATTCACTGTTTCCCACAACTTCTTGTTACTGGCGCCAGGCCACTTCACATACGGTCTGTGCCCTGGTAGTCTCCTCTCGACTGCAGGTCTGGGATGCTGGGTGAGTTCCACTCCTGTTGTTGGTTCCACCTCAGTTGCTACTTCGGTGCTTGAGTTTACGTCCTCCATGACAGTGGTACTGATGCACTGCAAACTATGGTTTGCGTCCAGTTGCTGTGCTTCATTCGACTGATTTGATCGCTTTCGCAGAAAGTAATCAATGCGAGTTCTCTGTCTCTCTTTACCCAAACACCCCTTCTTCCCCTGGTGGATCCTCAACCCACGGTGTGATGTAACTTTCCTCCAACCACAGACACATACCTGCATCTGTTTGTGGCCCACTGTTGCAGCAGAACTTGTGACAGTTGCTGTGGTGTTCTCTTGTGCTGTGCTCTCATTACTCGTAGTCGTTTCTAGTCCAGTCGTTACCATGTTGTCAGCCGATGAGTCATCTTCCATTAAAATAACATCAAATTGACCAGAAATACAGTGTAGACATTGTTAATGTTGTAAATGACTATTGTAGCTGGAAACAGCATAGTTTTAATGGAATATCTACATAGGCATACAGAGGTCCATTATCAGCAGCTATCACTCTTGTTTTCCAATGGCACGTTGTGTTAGCTAATCCAAGTTTGCAATTGTAAAAGGCTAATTGATCATTACAAAACCCTTTTGCAATTATGTTATCACAGCTGAAAACTGTTGTCCTGATTAAAGAAGCAATAAAACTGTCCGCCTTTAAACTAGTTGAGTATCTGGAGCATCAGCATTTGTGGTTTCGATTACAGGCTCAAAATGGCCAGAAACAAATAACTTTCTTTTGAAACTCGTCAGTCTATTCTTGTTCTGAGAAATGAAGGCTCTTCCATGTGAGAAATTGCCAAGAAACTAAAGATCTTGTACAACGCTATGTACTACTCCCTTCACAGAACAGCGCAAACTGGCTCTAACCAGAATAGAAAGAGGAGTGGGAGGCCCCGGTGCACAACTGAGCAAGAGGACAAGAACATTAGAGTGTTTTGTTTGAAAAACAAATGCCTCACAAGTCCTAAACTGGCAGCTTCATTAAGTAATACCCTCAAAACTCCAGTCTCAACATCAACAGTGAAGAGATGACTCCGGGATGCTGGTCTTCTAGGCAGAGTTCCTCTGTCCAGTGTCTGTATTCTTTTGCCCATCTTAATATTTTATTTTTATTGGCCAGTCTGAGATATGGCTTTTCTTTGCAACTCTGCCTAGACGGCCAGCATCCCGGAGTCAACTCTGCCTAGACGGCCAGCATCCCGGAGTCAACTCTGCCTAGACGGCCAGCATCCCGGAGTCAACTCTGCCTAGACGGCCAGCATCCCGGAGTCAACTCTGCCTAGACGGCCAGCATCCCGGAGTCAACTCTGCCTAGACGGCCAGCATCCCGGAGTCAACTCTGCCTAGACGGCCAGCATCCCGGAGTCAACTCTGCCTAGACGGCCAGCATCCCGGAGTCAACTCTGCCTAGACGGCCAGCATCCCGGAGTCAACTCTGCCTAGACGGCCAGCATCCCGGAGTCAACTCTGCCTAGACGGCCAGCATCCCGGAGTCAACTCTGCCTAGACGGCCAGCATCCCGGAGTCAACTCTGCCTAGACGGCCAGCATCCCGGAGTCAACTCTGCCTAGACGGCCAGCATCCCGGAGTCAACTCTGCCTAGACGGCCAGCATCCCGGAGTCAACTCTGCCTAGACGGCCAGCATCCCGGAGTCAACTCTTCACTGTTGATGTTCAAAACAAGAGTGATAGCTGCTGATAATGGGCCTCTGTATGCCTATGTAGATATCCCATTAAAAATCAGCCATTTCCAGCTACAATAGTCATTTACAACATTAACAATGTCTACACTGTATTTCTGATCAATTTGATGTTATTTTAATGGACAAAAAAACGTGATTTTCTTTCAAAAACTAGGACATTTCTAAGTGACCCCAAACTTTTGAACGGTGGTGTATGTCCTACAGAGATATATAGTCTACTGTGAAACAATCATGATATGTCCTACAGAGATATATAGTCTACTGTGAAACAATCATGATATGTCCTACAGAGATATATAGTCTACTGTGAAACAATCATGATATGTCCTACATAGATATATAGTCTACTGAGAACAATCATGATATGTCCTACATAGATATATAGTCTACTGTGAAACAATCATGATATGTCCTACAGAGATATATAGTCTACTGTGAAACAATCATGATATGTCCTACAGAGATATATAGTCTACTGTGAAACAATCATGATATGTCCTACATAGATATATAGTCTACTGAGAACAATCATGATATGTCCTACATAGATATATAGTCTACTGTGAAACAATCATGATATGTCCTACATAGATATATAGTCTACTGAGAACAATCATGATATGTCCTACATAGATATATAGTCTACTGTGAAACAATCATGATATGTCCTACATAGATATATAGTCTACTGAGAACAATCATGATATGTCCTACATAGATATATAGTCTACTGAGAACAATCATGATATGTCCTACATAGATATATAGTCTACTGAGAACAATCATGATATGTCCTACATAGATATATAGTCTACTGAGAACAATCATGATATGTCCTACATAGATATATAGTCTACTGAGAACAATCATGATATGTCCTACATAGATATATAGTCTACTGAGAACAATCATGATATGTCCTACAGAGATATATAGTCTACTGAGAACAATCATGATATGTCCTACAGAGATATATAGTCTACTGAGAACAATCATGATATGTCCTACAGAGATATATAGTCTACTGAGAACAATCATGATATGTCCTACAGAGATATATAGTCTACTGAGAACAATCATGATATGTCCTACATAGATATATAGTCTACTGAGAACAATCATGATATGTCCTACATAGATATATAGTCTACTGAGAACAATCATGATATGTCCTACATAGATATATAGTCTACTGAGAACAATCATGATATGTCCTACATAGATATATGTGTGTTCTTAAACCTGGTGGCCTACATTAACACCAAAATGTGGCACCTGCTGTCGCCCCCGATTTATTTTTAAAAATTGTGCAGATTTGATGTCCTCTACTTATGAGTTTCAATGTGGGTTGCCAAAGAACTGTTACATCCTTCTAATAAAATCGGCAGAGCAGTTAGGCCTAAATTAAATGGCTGAAGGCAAAGTATTGGCCACAGTCAACATGACATATTTACAGCAACGATTGCGATAATGAATCCTGTATGTGTCCCCTACTGCTGAGTAACTCCTTGAATGTATGTAACATGATAGAATTTGATGAAAACCCTTTTTAATTTACATATCAATACCAGATAGCAAAACATCTAGCTTTTGTGGGTTTCACCTGATAGGTCAAAGAAAGCTGTAGTGGGAACAGAAGCAACAGGCCTCACCACGACAGAGAAGAACAAGGCTATTGAAGACGGACAGAACAACAACGTGGACCCGGCAGCCTACATATCAGGATAGTGGACTACGGCTTTAGCCCGAAGTCGCTACGTGTAGCTGGCCCCAGCTTGTAGATCAACACCCAATCTCCCACTCTCCCTCTGCCGCCGGCCGGTGTAGGCACTCAGATTGACCTTTAACCTTGACACATTCCCCAACAGCCAGCCACTATACCCAGACTGCTGGAGGTCACATAAACTACTACTTTACAGAGTGAGTGGCACCTGACCTAGAGCAGACAGACAGACCCTGACTCTTTCTTCTTTTCCTAGCCCAGGGATGTGGCCTCTCAGTGGTCACCCCTTCTTACACTCTGCCCTACCCTGACTTGGTCTGACTTGGCCTGATGCACCATGATCCCCTGGAGCTCCCCTCCCTCCACCAAGTCAGCCAGGCCCAGAAAATGATTTGCCTGCCAACCCAGCAGGAAGCAGAGACAGACAGGATACAGCCACCATGCCTGCTAAGCTGAGGCTAGGCTCAGTCCAGGAAGAAAATGAAGCCTGATGTTGACAAATAGGATACTATGTCTGCAGTACATGAAAACAGAGAAAGGGGGTGTAAGTTGCCTCACAAAAAATGAATAATAATTAGAGATGAGATATACTGCCTTTGTTTTCAAGACACCAACCACAGATTCCTCTTGGAATACAAAGGGAACCACTGACTTCAGCAGAGACAGAGTTTACTTAATGAGTCTCTGTGATGACGTTAGGCATCACTTGTGCCTCTCAAGCGAACCAAGATGATGGGTACTTGACATGGACATTTGGGATATAAATATTTATAGATAAATAGATATTTGTTGTCTGTTCCGCACAGAAAATAGCTTTGCACACGCTTCTCCATTAATCGTCGAGGTCAAAGTGTTCTCTTCTGTTTAATATAGGGGTGCCGTATAGCTCCTACTGTATATGACACCTGATTGGCTTCCCCATGCAGACAATGATAATCATATATGTAGTCTCACCATCCTGTTGTTCAATATGTGCTTGGAAAATAGCTTTGCCAGTCTTTTGACCCTTTCTGCAATACAATGACATATTATCCAAGGCTTTCTCTGTCCCAGGTTATCAGATCTCCTATTGGCACCTTTATAACAACCATTATCGGTACAGATATTCTAACTATTGTAGGTTTTGATAAATGTATGTCATTCAGGGGCCCAATGAAAGCAGAGTTGTAAGATGAGTTCTCTATTTGGTTTTTCATTTGTTGTCACTGTGTGGACTATTACCTGTAAATGTGGTCAAGCAGCGATTATAAAAGTTGTGCCTTAATGTAATACTTTTCTTTGGGACCCCGACCTTATTATTTTATTAAATACACAAAATGAGCAGTTAGGTAACATCTGGGAATTCAAAAAAAGGAAAAGTTCACCAGTGGTTTTTTTTGCTATTGAAAAGTAGCACAGTAATAAAGTGCTTTAGGGGTTACCTAACTAACTGCTTGTTTGTTTGTTTTTGTTTGAATAAATAGCCAGATAAGAACTGTGGCCTTGTGTGGATTTAGCAACAGTTGGAGGCATTGTTTAAAAAGACTGAAAAACATCATTGTAAAAGAGAAAAAAAAGTTGCATTCATCTCCTCCTGTGCAGACTGCCTTGGGTCATATCACAGCACTTCCCAATCCTATTACCTGGAGCTGTGCCCCTCTATATGGAGTATAGTGGTTATGGTGGGTATGGGATCTCTATATGGAGTATAGTGGTTATGGTGGGTATGGGATCTCTATATGGAGTATAGTGGTTATGGTGGGTATGGGATCTCTATATGGAGTATAGTGGTTATGGTGGGTATGGGATCTCTATATGGAGTATAGTGGTTATGGTGGGTATGGGATCTCTATATGGAGTATAGTGGTTATGGTGGGTATGGGATCTCTATATGGAGTATAGTGGTTATGGTGGGTATGGGATCTCTATATGGAGTATAGTGGTTATGGTGGGTATGGGATCTCTATATGGAGTATAGTGGTTATGGTGGGTATGGGATCTCTATATGGAGTATAGTGGTTATGGTGGGTATGGGATCTCTATATGGAGTATAGTGGTTATGGTGGGTATGGGGCGGCAGGGTAGCCTAGTGGTTAGAGCGTTGGACTAGTAACCGGAAGGTTGCAAGTTCAAACTGAGCTGACAAGGTACAAATCTGTCGTTCTGCCACTGAACAGGCAGTTAACCCACTGTTCCTAGGCCGTCATTGAAAATAAGAATTTGTTCTTAACTGGCTTGCCTAGTTAAATAAAGGTTAAATAAAAAATAAAAGAAATAAAAAATATGGAGTATAGTGGTTATGGTGGGTATGAATCTCTATATGGAGTATAGTGGTTATGGTGGGTCTGTACCTCTATATGGAGTATAGTGGTTATGGTGGGTATGAATCTCTATATGGAGTATAGTGGTTATGGTGGGTATGAATCTCTATATGGAGTATAGTGGTTATGGTGGGTATGAATCTCTATATGGAGTATAGTGGTTATGGTGGGTATGAATCTCTATATGGAGTATAGTGGTTATGGTGGGTCTGTACCTCTATATGGAGTATAGTGGTTATGGTGGGTATGAATCTCTATATGGAGTATAGTGGTTATGGTGGGTCTGTACCTCTATATGGAGTAGAGTGGTTATGGTGGGTATGAATCTCTATATGGAGTATAGTGGTTATGGTGGGTATGAATCTCTATATGGAGTATAGTGGTTATGGTGGGTATGAATCTCTATATGGAGTATAGTGGTTATGGTGGGTCTGTACCTCTATATGGAGTAGAGTGGTTATGGTGGGTATGAATCTCTATATGGAGTATAGTGGTTATGGTGGGTATGAATCTCTATATGGAGTATAGTGGTTATGGTGGGTATGAATCTCTATATGGAGTATAGTGGTTATGGTGGGTCTGTACCTCTATATGGAGTATAGTGGTTATGGTGGGTATGAATCTCTATATGGAGTATAGTGGTTATGGTGGGTATGAATCTCTATATGGAGTATAGTGGTTATGGTGGGTATGAATCTCTATATGGAGTAGAGTGGTTATGGTGGGTATGAATCTCTATATGGAGTATAGTAGTTATGGTGGGTATGAATCTCTATATGGAGTATAGTGGTTATGGTGGGTATGAATCTCTATATGGAGTATAGTGGTTATGGTGGGTCTGTACCTCTATATGGAGTATAGTGGTTATGGTGGGTATGAATCTCTATATGGAGTATAGTGGTTATGGTGGGTATGAATCTCTATATGGAGTATAGTGGTTATGGTGGGTATGAATCTCTATATGGAGTATAGTGGTTATGGTGGGTATGAATCTCTATATGGAGTATAGTGGTTATGGTGGGTCTGTACCTCTATATGGAGTATAGTGGTTATGGTGGGTATGAATCTCTATATGGAGTATAGTGGTTATGGTGGGTATGAATCTCTATATGGAGTATAGTGGTTATGGTGGGTATGAATCTCTATATGGAGTATAGTGGTTATGGTGGGTATGAATCTCTATATGGAGTATAGTGGTTATGGTGGGTCTGTACCTCTATATGGGGCGGCAGCGTAGCCTAGTGGTTAGAGCGTTGGACTAGTAACCGTTAAACACTAGACCTGTAGTTGAGGGTTAAACACTAGACTTGCAGTTGACGGTTAAACACTAGACCTGTAGTTGAGGGTTAAACACTAGACCTGTCATTGAGGGTTAAACACTAAACCTGTAGTTGAGGGTTAAACACTAGACCTGTCATTGAGGGTTAAACACTAAACCTGTAGTTGAGGGTTAAACACTAGACCTGTCATTGAGGGTTAAACACTAGACCTGTCATTGAGGGTTAAACACTAAACCTGTAGTTGAGGGTTAAACACTAGACCTGTCATTGAGGGTTAAACACTAGACCTGTCATTGAGGGTTAAACACTAGACCTGTAGTTGAGGGTTAAACACTAGACCTGTAGTTGAGGATTAAACACTAGACCTGTCATTGAGGGTTAAAAGCTAGAATTAATGATGGCAGGTAGATAAACAAATGCATGTATGATTGGTTCCATCTCTATGCTTGGTGTGTGATCAATTTTCTATTATATACTACAATGAAACACTGCCACCTGGTGTTTGTGAGTAGTCTACTTAAAGACATTTTACCTTGGCATCAAGGGCAGTTTATTTATTCCCTGCCAACAGTAGACTGAGAAAACAGGATTTAGTTGTACTCAGATGTCAAAGACGTGAAATGAAATATGGTGTTTACAAAAATCCTTTCACCTTTAATTTATTTATGTCTATGCTAATCCAGTAATCTATTTCAAATAAAGATGAGGATAAGAAAATGTGGTCATGACTCATTGTGTGTACAATGGTAGTATTTTGCCATGCCGAGGGTTGGATGAGTCCGTGTTAATGATGTGTCACTGATATGTTGGAACTGAGGTAAGCACTACTGAGAATGTACTGTTTTTTAAAGTATTGGTTTTGCCCTTTATGCCTGAATTGGCACAGGGGAACCACAGAACACCCACAATAAAATGATCTAGAGAGAGAGAGAGAGAGAGAGAGAGAGAGAGAGAGAGAGAGAGAGAGAGAGAGAGAGAGAGAGAGAGAGAGAGAGAGAGAGCGCTGTGTGCTCTCTGTCTCTCTAGAACACTCTTATGTTGTGTGTAAATCCCTCAGTAGCCTTAACAGCTAGCTATCTGGATGAGTGACAGGGCTCTAACACATTAAGGACCTTATCACTGTGAGCCAAAAGGACAAACTGATGAAAACAGTGATAATTCAGACCCATACACAGCACTGGGTGGGACAGAGACACACTGGAGAACGGCACCAAAGAGAATAGGCTAAGTATAGCACCCCCCAGACTACCCATACAATCAAGTGTAGTCCCGTGGAAACAGGAAGCACAGTTTAGGCTTGATTTGTTTGTCTGATGTGTTTTTATGAGAGGGCTTGGGTGCACTTCCTCCTCCAGATTTGGCTCCAGTATTTGTTGTTACAGATATAAGATCTTAATTTGATTACCATGTTGCAGGAGAACTTTCCGCAATGCAGGAAATGTAAAACTTGTAGTGTATTTCATGTTTAAAAAGGCATCTGAAGTTTGTCATTTCCACTTTGACATTTCAGACTTGATTTTCCCTTACGAAGAATCAACCCCTACAAAAATGTCCATGAATTATAATCCACATAATAATTCAAATTTCCCGTTGTAGCAAACTGACTCAAATTAAGATCCTACATCTGTACAAAGAATGGTGAGCTCAACAAGTAATTTGGGGGGGAACCATTTTAGCCACTGTTTCCTTAGTGAATAGCACTGTATGCTTCAAAGCTGTGCATGCGCTGAGATTTTGTCTTAGGGCACTTTCAGGCTTTTATGTAGCCTGTGCTGAGTTTATCATACTGCTATGCACCTCTCATTATTTCTGAGCTCCTACACCCCTTAGAAAAACAGAGGTTATGTTCAGAGCTGCTTAGGTCATTGTGCACTACAGCCAAAGTCGTGCTGCCTGTATCTGATTATTAACTCTCCTATACTGAAGGACAAACAGGTATTGTAATCTAGACGGGTTTTGGTTCTACCTCGGCCCTGATATTAAAAGCTGTAGTATCAGTTGTTGATCTTGCCAGATATGAAATCAAAGCTATAGTCCTCGAGTCGCGAACCCAGATATCATTATGTGACCTCTCTCTCTCTCTCCCACCTTCAATCGTGTTCCTCAGCAGATGAAGGACGAGACATTACCTGTTAATACAGCAGTTACATGCTTCATGTGGTTTTCCCATTCACTGCAACTCCGACTGTGGCCAACTTCTCCCCAGATCCCCTTAAAGACAAACACCCATCAATCTTCCATGGTGGGCTCTGAGCTCTGAACTGATCCATCACTCCTCCATGGTGGGCTCTGAGCTCTGAACTGATCCATCACTCCTCCATGGTGGGCTCTGAGCTCTGAACTGATCCATCACTCCTCCATGGTGGGCTCTGAGCTCTGAACTGATCCATCACTCCTCCACGGTGGGCTCTGAGCTCTGAACTGATCCATCACTCCTCCATGGTGGGCTCTGAGCTCTGAACTGATCCATCACTCCTCCATGGTGGGCTCTGAGCTCTGAACTGATCCATCACTCTTCCATGGTGGGCTCTGAGCTCTGAACTGATCCATCACTCCTCCATGGTGGGCTCTGAGCTCTGAACTGATCCATCACTCCTCCATGGTGGGCTCTGAGCTCTGAACTGATCCATCACTCCTCCATGGTGGGCTCTGAGCTCTGAACTGATCCATCACTCTTCCATGGTGGGCTCTGAGCTCTGAACTGATCCATCACTCCTCCATGGTGGGCTCTGAGCTCTGAACTGATCCATCACTCCTCCATGGTCGGCTCTGAGCTCTGAACTGATCCATCACTCCTCCATGGTGGGCTCTGAGCTCTGAACTGATCCATCACTCTTCCATGGTGGGCTCTGAGCTCAGAACTGATCCATCACTCCTCCATGGTGGGCTCTGAGCTCTGAACTGATCCATCACTCCTCCATGGTCGGCTCTGAGCTCTGAACTGATCCATCACTCCTCCATGGTGGGCTCTGAGCTCTGAACTGATCCATCACTCTTCCATGGTGGGCTCTGAGCTCTGAACTGATCCATCACTCTTCCATGGTGGGCTCTGAGCTCTGAACTGATCCATCACTTTCCAACATTCACAGGGTAATCTGGGTGTTTCCTTGAATGAGATACACTGAGTATACAAAACATTAGGAACGTCGTACTATTATTGATCTGCACCCCTTTTTGCCCCCAGAACAGCCTCAGTTGGTTGGGCCATGTACTCTACAAGGTGTCAAAAGCGCACCACACAGATACTGGCCCATGTTGACTTCAATGCTTCAATGCCAAGTTGGCTAGATTTCCTTTGGATGGTGGACCGTTCCTGACACACAGAAGAAACTGTTGAGCGTGAAAAACCCATTGCCGTTCTTGACACACTCAAACCAGTGCACCTGGCACCTAATAACATAGTCACTTTTTTATGGAACCGTTAATTAACTAAGCAAGTCAGTTAAGAACAAAGTCTTATTTACAATGCAGCCTACCCTGCCCAAACGACACTAGGCCAATTGTCCACCGACCTATGGAACTCCCAATTACAGCTGGATGTGATACAGCCTGGAATCAAACCAGGGACTGTAGAGACACCTCTTGCACTGAGATGCAGTGCCTTAGACCGCTGTGCCACTCGAGAGCCCACTTAAATATTTTGTCTTGCCCATTCACCCTCTGAATGGCACACATACAGTTGAAGTTGGAAGTTTACATACACCTTAGCCAAATACATTTAAACTCCATTTTTCACAGTTCCTGACATTTAATCCTAGTAAAAATTCCCTGTCTTAGGTCAGTTAGGATCACCACTTTAATTTAAGAATGTGAAATGTCAGAATAATAGCAGAAATATTTATTTCTTTCAGATTTTATTTCTTTCATCACATTCCCAGTGGGTCAGAAGTTTACACACTCAATTAGTATTTAGTAGCATTGCCTTTAAATGGTTTAACTTGGGTCAAACGCTTCAGGTAGCCTTCCACAAGCTTCCCACAATAAGTTGGGTGGATTTTGGCCCATTCCTCCTGACAGAACTTGTGTAAATGAATCAGGTTTGCTTGCTCGCACACGGTTTTTCAGTTCTGCCCACACATTTTCTATGGGATTGAGGTCAGGGCTTTGTGATGGCCACACCAATACCTTGACTTTGTCCTTAAGCTATTTTGCCACAACTTTGGAAGTATGCTTGGGGTCATTGTCCATTTGGAAGACCCATTTGTGAACAAGCTTTAACTTACTGACTGATGTCTTGAGATGTTGCTTCAATATATCCACATAATTTTCCTCCTCATGATGCCATCTATTTTGTCAAGTGCACCAGTTCCTCCTGCAGCAAAGCACCCACAACATGATGCTGCCACCCCCGTGCTTCATGGTTGGGATGGTGTTCTTTGGCTTGCAAGCCTCCGACCTTTTTCTTCCAAACATAACAATAGTCATTATGGCCAAACAGTTCTAGTGGCTTCTTCCTTGCTGAGCGGCCTTTCAGGTTATGTCAATATAGGACTCGTTTTACTGTGGATATAGATACGTTAGTACCCTTTCCTCCTTTGCTGTTGTTCTGGGAATGATTTGCACTTTTCGCACCAAAGTATGTTCATCTCTAGAAGACAGTACACGTCTCCTTCCTGAGTGGTATGACAGCTGCGTGGTCCCATGGTGTTTATACTTGCGTACTGTTGTTTGTACAGATGAACGTGGTACCTTCAGGCATTTAGAAATTTCTCCCAAGGATGAACCAGACTTGTGGAGGTCTACAATTTTTTTGGCTTATTTCTTTGTCAAGCAAAGAGGCATTGAGTTTGAAGGTAGGCCTTGAAATACATCCACAGGTACACCTCCAATTGACTCAAATTATGTCAATTAGCCTATCAGAAGCTTCTAAAGCCATGACACAATTTTCTGGAATTTTCCAAGCTGTTTAAAGGCACAGTCAACTTAGTGTATGTAAACATCTGACCCACTGGAATTGTGATACATTGAATTATAAGTGAAATAATCTGTCTGTAAACAATTGTTGGAAAAATGACTTGTGTCATGCACAAAGTAGATGTCCTAGCCGACATGCCAAAACTATAGTTTGTTACCAAGAAATTTGTGGAGTGGTTGAAAAACAAGTTTTAATGACTCCAACCTAAGTGTATGTAAACTTCTGACTTCAACTGTATACAATTCATGTCTCAAGGCTAACAAATCCTTATTTAACCTCCTCTTCATATACACTGGTTGAAGTGGATTTAACAAGTGACATCAATAAGGGATCATAGTTTTCACCTGGATTCACCTGGAAAGAGCAGGTGTTCCTAATGTTTTGTACGCTCAGTGTATGCTCGTCATAGAGCCTAGTTGAAGTCAAGCTGGACGATCATCTACAATAAGAATAACAGTCATCTTAATGGGATTTCTCCTCAAAGGATCTCTTTCCCCCCATACTGTATAAGCTCATCTGTTGTAAATGGGCATATAAAATAACTGGTCACTGACAGCTACATTATCTTGGGAGGGTTTATATAAGTTCTTATTGTGAACTGGCTCTGTTTGGACTCCATCTCCCACTCCAGACTGAGATGGTGTTTTAATAGCAGAAATCTTCTCAGCCTGTCATAATTACACCCATCAAAAGTGATGTCATGGGACTTTAACTGGCTATAAAATATAATTATAACAGAGAGGTGACGAGGATACTGCCAGGCTTAACAATGGGTCTGAAAATGGAAAATTCCCATAGCGGTATCAAGCTAAAATGATGCAGATGGAGGATGTAATATAACAGCAATTCTAATCTATCTAATAAATGGTAAGGACCACTAACTGTCATATCTAAACATCACATTTCTATGAGAGATGTTCTTAACAAGGTGCTCTGGCAAGAATGTGATTCCTCCTGGACCGGTCATGTTCAGAGTACATTAAAAGGTATATTTGACATCTACTATACTGTATATTGAGAAATCAAACAGAGACAACCAGTCAGTTGCAACTCATGTTTATTCAGGAACAGTTCATACCACCACATCACACCTCAATGTTGTTTTGACCTGCCTTCTCTGGGTTGATACAACAGTAAAAAAAAGACATAAAAACTATAAAAAAGATCAATTCAAAATAACATAAATATAATCACCACTTGGATTGCTTGAAATTCCACATCATCACTCAATAAAAAACAACGACCTCCTCACGACCTCTTCCTCAGCTGATTGGGAGAGCAAAAATAAAGCTCTCCTCATCCTCCTCCTCCTCCTCCTAGCCTCATTCTAAAAAGATACAATCCCCTGCCTTGTCTGGGACAGGTAGACAGACCAGAAGCATAGAGAGTGACCCAGGGTTACGCCGGTCTGTCCTCCCCTTGGTGTTAGTTAGTTAGTTAGTTAGTTAGTTACCAAACCAAGGGCTGTCAGTCAGCTAAAGTGTACAGCATTGTGGGGACTCTCTCGGAGTGTTGCGATTTAAACCAGCACAACATTATCTTTCAATGTTATGTTGTTGAATGCAAGGAATGATGGTCTGTTGCTTCAGAACGAGAGCCACATTGTCAGGAAAATAGAAATAAAGCCAGAGGTAAATTACTGTGATTTTAAAGGTTTGTTACTTTTATCATAAACATTTTTTTTTTATGTATTATTGTTCACAAAGCTCATAATTACAATTTCACGACCCAGGCCATGGAAGTTCAGCTTGGTTTTACTTCTTGTGCAAGGGTTACATGTTTTTTAACCATCCAGATGACTTGCTAAAAGGTATGAATAGGAACAGGCATTAAGCTTGAAGCAAATGCAAAGGACGGTTTCTCACAATGTAATCTACAGCCAGGATGGAGTGGAGCGGAGCGCAGGGGGGAAATTAAACATGACAAGCATTTCTACCTTATAATATGCTGTTGCATGTTTGCAAAATAATATTGTAATACCAGATACGTTTTTATCTTCAAGAAAAATAAGAAACAAGACAATCTCTAATGAATATCACTCCTGGTTCAACAACCCAGGGAGGCAGCGAGCAACATCATTCACAAAGCTACGTTACATCAATCATACGTACTCACAATGCCACCTATCAGTTATGGACGTTACTGCATGTTATCGTTACATTGCTAGGGAACTAAATCAGCAGACTAGTACTCAAAAAGGGTGAAAGCCAAACGTGATGGAAGAAAAAGGCCATATTACTTTTCCTAGGTAACAAGCATCAGAACACTGTGGAAATTGGTATCATGAGGTTTATTTAACTATATTATGGATTCAGAGCATTGCCTAAAATGTCAATACACAGTTGACACAATTACTTACGTAGACAATGAGGGACAGTAATACAAATTGATCACCTATATTCTGGTTATGAACATACTCCTGTTATTCCAGAGCATACAAACCCAATCTTTTGGTAAACAAATGTACTTTAAATTCATATTTTGTTCTAGTGACTGACCTGCAATTGCCTAGGAGGAGTAGTACTGAGCTTTTAGAAGCTTAAGCAGGTAGCATTGTGGCTGGTAAGGCATGAGGATTCAGTGTTTTACTCAACTTAACTTGTTTTAACTAATCATGTCTCCGTTGTCTCCCAATGGCTGTAGTCATCTTCTGACTGGTATCTCTCCTGGTTAAACCTCTTAGCTGAGGGATGTGATGTTGGAGCGACCACCAGGAGGAATTACGATGCGGCGTCCGGCTGGCCGGATGGGGACATCCTCTGTGGTGGGGGGACCTAACAGACAAACAGGATTATAGTACTGTCTCTTTAAGCATCAGGATATCCTCTGTGGTGGGGGGACCTAACAGACAAACAGGATTAGAGTACTGTCTCTTTGAGCATCAGGATATTCTCTGTGGTGGGGAGACCTAACAGACAAACAGGATTAGAGTACTGTCTCTTTAAGCATCAGGATGAGGATATCCTCTGTGGTGGGGGGACCTAACAGACAAACAGGATTAGAGTACTGTCTCTTTAAGCATCAGCATGAGGACATCCTCTGTGGTGGGGGGACATAACAGACAAACAGGATTATAGTACTGTCTCTTTAAGCACCAGGATATCTATCCTCTGTGGTGGGGGGACCTAACACACAGGATTAGAGAACTGTCTCTTTAAGCATCAGGATGAGGACATTCTCTGTGGTGGCGGGACCTAACAGACAAACAGCATTATAGTACTGTCTCTTTAAGCACCAGGATATCTATCCTCTGTGGTGGGGGGACCTAACAGACACAGGATTAGAGTACTGTCTCTTTAAGTATCAGGATGAGGATATCCTCTGTGAAGGGGGGACCTAACAGACACAGGATTATAGTACTGTCTCTTTAAGCACCAGGATATCCTCTGTGTTGGGGGGACCTAACAGACAAACAGGATTATAGTACTGTCTCTTTAAACATCAGGATATCCTCTGTGGTGGGGGGACCTAACAGACACAGGATTATAGTACTGTCTCTTTAAGCACCAGGATGAGGATATCCTCTGTGGTGGGAGGACCTAACAGACAAACAGGATTATAGTACTGTCTCTTTAAGCATCAGGATGAGGATATCCTCTGTGGTGGGGGGACCTAACAGACAAACAGGATTAGAGTACTGTCACTTTAAGCATCAGGATATCCTCTTTGGTGGGGGGACATAACAGACAAACAGGATTAGAGTACTGTCTCTTTAAGCATCACGATATCCTCTGTGGTGGGGGGACCTAACAGACAAACAGGATTAGAGTACAGTCTCTTTAAGCACCAGGATATCCTCTGTGGTGGGGAGACCTAACAGACAA
This sequence comes from Oncorhynchus gorbuscha, assembly GCF_021184085.1. NCBI lineage: Eukaryota > Metazoa > Chordata > Actinopteri > Salmoniformes > Salmonidae > Oncorhynchus > Oncorhynchus gorbuscha. Next base: position 53,898 of record NW_025746801.1, read on the forward strand.
ACAGGATTATAGTACTGTCTCTTTAAGCATTAGGACATCCTCTGTGGTGGGGGGACCTAACAGACAAACAGGATTATAGTACTGTCTCTTTAAGCATCAGGATATCCTCTGTGGTGGGGGGAACCTAACAGACAAACAGGATTAGAGTACTGTCTCTTTAAGCATCAGGATATCCTCTGTGTTAGGGGGACCTAACAGACAAACAGGATTAGAGTACTGTCTCTTTAAGCATTAGGACATCCTCTGTGGTGGGGGGACCTAACAGACAAACAGGATTATAGTACTGTCTCTTTAAGCATCAGGATATCCTCTGTGTTAGGGGGACCTAACAGACAAACAGGATTAGAGTACAGTCTCTTTAAGCACCAGGATATCCTCTGTGGTGGGGAGACCTAACAGACAAACAGGATTAGAGTACTGTCTCTTTAAGCATTAGGACATCCTCTGTGGTGGGGGGACCTAACAGACAAACAGGATTATAGTACTGTCTCTTTAAGCATCACGATATCCTCTGTGGTGGGGGGACCTAACAGACAAACAGGATTAGAGTACTGTCTCTTTAAGCATCAGGATGAGGATATCCTCTGTGGTGGGGGGACCTAACAGACAAACAGGATTATAGTACTGTCTCTTTAAGCACCAGTATATCTATCCTCTGTGGTGCGGGGACCTAACAGACAAACAGGATTAGAGTACTGTCTCTTTAAGTATCAGGATGAGGATATCCTCTGTGGCATGGGGACATAACAGACACAGGATTATAGTACTGTCTCTTCAAGCTCCAGGATATCCTCTGTGTTGGGGGGACCTAACAGACAAACAGGATTATAGTACTGTCTCTTTAAACATCAGGATATCCTCTGTGGTGGGGGGACCTAACAGACACAGGATTATAGTACTGTCTCTTTAAGCACCAGGATGAGGATATCCTCTGTGGTGGGAGGACCTAACAGACAAACAGGATTATAGTACTGTCTCTTTAAGCATCAGGATGAGGATATCCTCTGTGGTGGGGGGACCTAACAGACAAACAGGATTAGAGTACTGTCACTTTAAGCATCAGGATATCCTCTTTGGTGGGGGGACTTAACAGACAAACAGGATTAGAGTACTGTCTCTTTAAGCATCACGATATCCTCTGTGGTGGGGGGACCTAACAGACAAACAGGATTAGAGTACAGTCTCTTTAAGCACCAGGATATCCTCTGTGGTGGGGAGACCTAACAGACAAACAGGATTATAGTACTGTCTCTTTAAGCATTAGGACATCCTCTGTGGTGGGGGGACCTAACAGACAAACAGGATTATAGTACTGTCTCTTTAAGCATCAGGATATCCTCTGTGGTGGGGGGAACCTAACAGACAAACAGGATTAGAGTACTGTCTCTTTAAGCATTAGGACATCCTCTGTGGTGGGGGGACCTAACAGACAAACAGGATTATAGTACTGTCTCTTTAAGCATCAGGATATCCTCTGTGTTAGGGGGACCTAACAGACAAACAGGATTAGAGTACAGTCTCTTTAAGCACCAGGATATCCTCTGTGGTGGGGAGACCTAACAGACAAACAGGATTAGAGTACTGTCTCTTTAAGCATTAGGACATCCTCTGTGGTGGGGGGACCTAACAGACAAACAGGATTATAGTACTGTCTCTTTAAGCATCACAATATCCTCTGTGGTGGGGGGACCTAACAGACAAACAGGATTAGAGTACTGTCTCTTTAAGCATCAGGATGAGGATATCCTCTGTGGTGGGGGGACCTAACAGACAAACAGGATTATAGTACTGTCTCTTTAAGCACCAGGATATCCTCTGTGGCGGGGGGACCTAACAGACAAACAGGATTAGAGTACTGTCTCTTTAAGTATCAGGATATGTATCGTCTGTGGTGGGGGGACCTAACAGACACAGGATTAGAGTACTGTCTCTTTAAGTATCAGGATGAGGATATCCTCTGTGGCATGGGGACATAACAGACACAGGATTATAGTACTGTCTCTTCAAGCTCCAGGATATCCTCTGTGGCGGGGGGACCTAACAGACACAGGATTATAGTACTGTCTCTTCAAGCTCCAGGATATCCTCTGTGGTGGGGGGACCTAACAGACACAGGATTAGAGTACTGTCTCTTTAAGCATCAGGATGAGGACATTCTCTGTGGTGGGGGACCTAACAGACAAACAGCATTATAGTACTGTCTCTTTAAGCACCAGGATATCTATCCTCTGTGGTGGGGGGACCTAACAGACACAGGATTAGAGAACTGTCTCTTTAAGCATCAGGATGAGAACATTCTCTGTGGTGGGGGGACCTAACAGACAAACAGCATTATAGTACTGTCTCTTTAAGCACCAGGATATCTATCCTCTGTGGTGGGGGGACCTAACAGACACAGGATTAGAGTACTGTCTCTTTAAGTATCAGGATGAGGATATCCTCTGTGGCGTGGGGACCTAACAGACAAACAGGATTAGAGTACTGTCTCTTTAAGCACCGGATGAGGATATCCTCTGTGGTGGGGGGACCTAACAGACAAACAGGATTAGAGTACTGTCTCTTTAAGCATCAGGATGAGGATATCCTCTGTGGTGGGGAGACCTAACAGACAAACAGGATTAGAGTACTGTCTCTTTAAGCATCAGGATGAGGATATCCTCTGTGGTGGGGAGACCTAACAGACAAACAGGATTAGTGTACTGTCTCTTTAAGCATCAGGATATCCTCTGTGGTGGGGGGACCTAACAGACAAACAGGATTAGAGTACTGTCTCTTTGAGCATCAGGATATCCTCTGTGGTGGGGAGACGTAACAGACAAACAGGATTAGAGTACTGTCTCTTTAAGCATCAGGATGAGGATATCCTCTGTGGTGGGGGGACCTAACAGACAAACAGGATTAGTGTACTGTCTCTTTAAGCATCAGGATGAGGATATACACTGTGGTGGGGGGACCTAACAGACACAGGATTATAGTACTGTCTCTTTAAGCACCAGGATATCCTCTGTGGTGCGGGGACCTAACAGACAAACAGGATTAGAGTACTGTCTCTTTAAGCATCAGGATGAGGATATCCTCTGTGGCGGGGGGACCTAACAGACAAACAGGATTAGTGTACTGTGTCTTTAAGCACCAGGATATGTATCGTCTGTGGTGGGGGGACCTAACAGACACAGGATTAGAGTACTGTCTCTTTAAGTATCAGGATGAGGATATCCTCTGTGGCGTGGGGACATAACAGACACAGGATTATAGTACTGTCTCTTCAAGCTCCAGGATATCCTCTGTGGCGGGGGGACCTAACAGACACAGGATTATAGTACTATCTCTTCAAGCTCCAGGATATCCTCTGTGGTGGGGGGACCTAACAGACACAGGATTAGAGTACTGTCTCTTTAAGCATCAGGATGAGGACATTCTCTGTGGTGGGGGGACCTAACAGACAAACAGCATTATAGTACTGTCTCTTTAAGCACCAGGATATCTATCCTCTGTGGTGGGGGGACCTAACAGACACAGGATTAGAGAACTGTCTCTTTAAGCATCAGGATGAGGACATTCTCTGTGGTGGGGGACCTAACAGACAAACAGCATTATAGTACTGTCTCTTTAAGCACCAGGATATCTATCCTCTGTGGTGGGGGGACCTAACAGACACAGGATTAGAGTACTGTCTCTTTAAGTATCAGGATGAGGATATCCTCTGTGGCGTGGGGACATAACAGACACAGGATTATAGTACTGTCTCTTCAAGCTCCAGGATATCCTCTGTGGTGGGGGGACCTAACAGACACAGGATTAGAGTACTGTCTCTTTAAGCATCAGGATGAGGACATTCTCTGTGGTGGGGGGACCTAACAGACAAACAGCATTATAGTACTGTCTCTTTAAGCACCAGGATATCTATCCTCTGTGGTGGGGGGACCTAACAGACACAGGATTAGAGAACTGTCTCTTTAAGCATCAGGATGAGGACATTCTCTGTGGTGGGGGGACCTAACAGACAAACAGCATTATAGTACTGTCTCTTTAAGCACCAGGATATCTATCCTCTGTGGTGGGGGGACCTAACAGACACAGGATTAGAGTACTGTCTCTTTAAGTATCAGGATGAGGATATCCTCTGTGGCGTGGGGACCTAACAGACAAACAGGATTAGAGTACTGTCTCTTTAAGCACCGGATGAGGATATCCTCTGTGGTGGGAGGACCTAACAGACAAACAGGATTAGAGTACTGTCTCTTTAAGCACCGGATGAGGATATCCTCTGTGGCGTGGGGACCTAACAGACAAACAGGATTAGAGTACTGTCTCTTTAAGCACCGGATGAGGATATCCTCTGTGGTGGGGGGACCTAACAGACACAGGATTAGAGTACTGTCTCTTTAAGCACCGGATGAGGATATCCTCTGTGGTGGGGAGACCTAACAGACAAACAGGATTAGTGTACTGTCTCTTTAAGCATCAGGATGAGGATATCCTCTGTGGTGGGGAGACCTAACAGACAAACAGGATTAGAGTACTGTCTCTTTAAGCATCAGGACATTCTCTGTGGTGGCGGGACCTAACAGACAAACAGCATTATAGTACTGTCTCTTTAAGCACCAGGATATCTATCCTCTGTGGTGGGGGGACCTAACAGACACAGGATTAGAGTACTGTCTCTTTAAGTATCAGGATGAGGATATCCTCTGTGAAGGGGGGACCTAACAGACACAGGATTATAGTACTGTCTCTTTAAGCACCAGGATATCCTCTGTGTTGGGGGGACCTAACAGACAAACAGGATTATAGTACTGTCTCTTTAAACATCAGGATATCCTCTGTGGTGGGGGGACCTAACAGACACAGGATTATAGTACTGTCTCTTTAAGCACCAGGATGAGGATATCCTCTGTGGTGGGAGGACCTAACAGACAAACAGGATTATAGTACTGTCTCTTTAAGCATCAGGATGAGGATATCCTCTGTGGTGGGGGGACCTAACAGACAAACAGGATTAGAGTACTGTCACTTTAAGCATCAGGATATCCTCTTTGGTGGGGGGACATAACAGACAAACAGGATTAGAGTACTGTCTCTTTAAGCATCACGATATCCTCTGTGGTGGGGGGACCTAACAGACAAACAGGATTAGAGTACAGTCTCTTTAAGCACCAGGATATCCTCTGTGGTGGGGAGACCTAACAGACAAACAGGATTATAGTACTGTCTCTTTAAGCATTAGGACATTCTCTGTGGTGGCGGGACCTAACAGACAAACAGCATTATAGTACTGTCTCTTTAAGCACCAGGATATCTATCCTCTGTGGTGGGGGGACCTAACAGACACAGGATTAGAGTACTGTCTCTTTAAGTATCAGGATGAGGATATCCTCTGTGAAGGGGGGACCTAACAGACACAGGATTATAGTACTGTCTCTTTAAGCACCAGGATATCCTCTGTGTTGGGGGGACCTAACAGACAAACAGGATTATAGTACTGTCTCTTTAAACATCAGGATATCCTCTGTGGTGGGGGGACCTAACAGACACAGGATTATAGTACTGTCTCTTTAAGCACCAGGATGAGGATATCCTCTGTGGTGGGAGGACCTAACAGACAAACAGGATTATAGTACTGTCTCTTTAAGCATCAGGATGAGGATATCCTCTGTGGTGGGGGACCTAACAGACAAACAGGATTAGAGTACTGTCACTTTAAGCATCAGGATATCCTCTTTGGTGGGGGACATAACAGACAAACAGGATTAGAGTACTGTCTCTTTAAGCATCACGATATCCTCTGTGGTGGGGGACCTAACAGACAAACAGGATTAGAGTACAGTCTCTTTAAGCACCAGGATATCCTCTGTGGTGGGGAGACCTAACAGACAAACAGGATTATAGTACTGTCTCTTTAAGCATTAGGACATCCTCTGTGGTGGGGGACCTAACAGACAAACAGGATTATAGTACTGTCTCTTTAAGCATCAGGATATCCTCTGTGGTGGGGGAACCTAACAGACAAACAGGATTAGAGTACTGTCTCTTTAAGCATCAGGATATCCTCTGTGTTAGGGGGACCTAACAGACAAACAGGATTAGAGTACTGTCTCTTTAAGCATTAGGACATCCTCTGTGGTGGGGGACCTAACAGACAAACAGGATTATAGTACTGTCTCTTTAAGCATCAGGATATCCTCTGTGTTAGGGGGACCTAACAGACAAACAGGATTAGAGTACAGTCTCTTTAAGCACCAGGATATCCTCTGTGGTGGGGAGACCTAACAGACAAACAGGATTAGAGTACTGTCTCTTTAAGCATTAGGACATCCTCTGTGGTGGGGGGACCTAACAGACAAACAGGATTATAGTACTGTCTCTTTAAGCATCACGATATCCTCTGTGGTGGGGGGACCTAACAGACAAACAGGATTAGAGTACTGTCTCTTTAAGCATCAGGATGAGGATATCCTCTGTGGTGGGGGGACCTAACAGACAAACAGGATTATAGTACTGTCTCTTTAAGCACCAGTATATCTATCCTCTGTGGTGCGGGGACCTAACAGACAAACAGGATTAGAGTACTGTCTCTTTAAGTATCAGGATGAGGATATCCTCTGTGGCATGGGGACATAACAGACACAGGATTATAGTACTGTCTCTTCAAGCTCCAGGATATCCTCTGTGTTGGGGGGACCTAACAGACAAACAGGATTATAGTACTGTCTCTTTAAACATCAGGATATCCTCTGTGGTGGGGGGACCTAACAGACACAGGATTATAGTACTGTCTCTTTAAGCACCAGGATGAGGATATCCTCTGTGGTGGGAGGACCTAACAGACAAACAGGATTATAGTACTGTCTCTTTAAGCATCAGGATGAGGATATCCTCTGTGTGGTGGGGGACCTAACAGACAAACAGGATTAGAGTACTGTCACTTTAAGCATCAGGATATCCTCTTTGGTGGGGGGACTTAACAGACAAACAGGATTAGAGTACTGTCTCTTTAAGCATCACGATATCCTCTGTGGTGGGGGGACCTAACAGACAAACAGGATTAGAGTACAGTCTCTTTAAGCACCAGGATATCCTCTGTGGTGGGGAGACCTAACAGACAAACAGGATTATAGTACTGTCTCTTTAAGCATTAGGACATCCTCTGTGGTGGGGGGACCTAACAGACAAACAGGATTATAGTACTGTCTCTTTAAGCATCAGGATATCCTCTGTGGTGGGGGGAACCTAACAGACAAACAGGATTAGAGTACTGTCTCTTTAAGCATTAGGACATCCTCTGTGGTGGGGGGACCTAACAGACAAACAGGATTATAGTACTGTCTCTTTAAGCATCAGGATATCCTCTGTGTTAGGGGGACCTAACAGACAAACAGGATTAGAGTACAGTCTCTTTAAGCACCAGGATATCCTCTGTGGTGGGGAGACCTAACAGACAAACAGGATTAGAGTACTGTCTCTTTAAGCATTAGGACATCCTCTGTGGTGGGGGGACCTAACAGACAAACAGGATTATAGTACTGTCTCTTTAAGCATCACAATATCCTCTGTGGTGGGGGGACCTAACAGACAAACAGGATTAGAGTACTGTCTCTTTAAGCATCAGGATGAGGATATCCTCTGTGGTGGGGGGACCTAACAGACAAACAGGATTATAGTACTGTCTCTTTAAGCACCAGTATATCTATCCTCTGTGGTGCGGGGACCTAACAGACAAACAGGATTAGAGTACTGTCTCTTTAAGTATCAGGATATGTATCGTCTGTGGTGGGGGGACCTAACAGACACAGGATTAGAGTACTGTCTCTTTAAGTATCAGGATGAGGATATCCTCTGTGGCATGGGGACATAACAGACACAGGATTATAGTACTGTCTCTTCAAGCTCCAGGATATCCTCTGTGGCGGGGGGACCTAACAGACACAGGATTATAGTACTGTCTCTTCAAGCTCCAGGATATCCTCTGTGGTGGGGGGACCTAACAGACACAGGATTAGAGTACTGTCTCTTTAAGCATCAGGATGAGGACATTCTCTGTGGTGGGGGGACCTAACAGACAAACAGCATTATAGTACTGTCTCTTTAAGCACCAGGATATCTATCCTCTGTGGTGGGGGGACCTAACAGACACAGGATTAGAGTACTGTCTCTTTAAGTATCAGGATGAGGATATCCTCTGTGGCGTGGGGACCTAACAGACAAACAGGATTAGAGTACTGTCTCTTTAAGCACCGGATGAGGATATCCTCTGTGGTGGGGGGACCTAACAGACAAACAGGATTAGAGTACTGTCTCTTTAAGCATCAGGATGAGGATATCCTCTGTGGTGGGGAGACCTAACAGACAAACAGGATTAGAGTACTGTCTCTTTAAGCATCAGGATGAGGATATCCTCTGTGGTGGGGAGACCTAACAGACAAACAGGATTAGTGTACTGTCTCTTTAAGCATCAGGATATCCTCTGTGGTGGGGGGACCTAACAGACAAACAGGATTAGAGTACTGTCTCTTTGAGCATCAGGATATCCTCTGTGGTGGGGAGACGTAACAGACAAACAGGATTAGAGTACTGTCTCTTTAAGCATCAGGATGAGGATATCCTCTGTGGTGGGGGGACCTAACAGACAAACAGGATTAGTGTACTGTCTCTTTAAGCATCAGGATGAGGATATACACTGTGGTGGGGGGACCTAACAGACACAGGATTATAGTACTGTCTCTTTAAGCACCAGGATATCCTCTGTGGTGCGGGGACCTAACAGACAAACAGGATTAGAGTACTGTCTCTTTAAGCATCAGGATGAGGATATCCTCTGTGGCGGGGGGACCTAACAGACAAACAGGATTAGTGTACTGTGTCTTTAAGCACCAGGATATGTATCGTCTGTGGTGGGGGGACCTAACAGACACAGGATTAGAGTACTGTCTCTTTAAGTATCAGGATGAGGATATCCTCTGTGGCGTGGGGACATAACAGACACAGGATTATAGTACTGTCTCTTCAAGCTCCAGGATATCCTCTGTGGCGGGGGGACCTAACAGACACAGGATTATAGTACTATCTCTTCAAGCTCCAGGATATCCTCTGTGGTGGGGGGACCTAACAGACACAGGATTAGAGTACTGTCTCTTTAAGCATCAGGATGAGGACATTCTCTGTGGTGGGGGGACCTAACAGACAAACAGCATTATAGTACTGTCTCTTTAAGCACCAGGATATCTATCCTCTGTGGTGGGGGGACCTAACAGACACAGGATTAGAGTACTGTCTCTTTAAGTATCAGGATGAGGATATCCTCTGTGGCGTGGGGACATAACAGACACAGGATTATAGTACTGTCTCTTCAAGCTCCAGGATATCCTCTGTGGTGGGGGGACCTAACAGACACAGGATTAGAGTACTGTCTCTTTAAGCATCAGGATGAGGACATTCTCTGTGGTGGGGGGACCTAACAGACAAACAGCATTATAGTACTGTCTCTTTAAGCACCAGGATATCTATCCTCTGTGGTGGGGGACCTAACAGACACAGGATTAGAGAACTGTCTCTTTAAGCATCAGGATGAGGACATTCTCTGTGGTGGGGGGACCTAACAGACAAACAGCATTATAGTACTGTCTCTTTAAGCACCAGGATATCTATCCTCTGTGGTGGGGGGACCTAACAGACACAGGATTAGAGTACTGTCTCTTTAAGTATCAGGATGAGGATATCCTCTGTGGCGTGGGGACCTAACAGACAAACAGGATTAGAGTACTGTCTCTTTAAGCACCGGATGAGGATATCCTCTGTGGTGGGAGGACCTAACAGACAAACAGGATTAGAGTACTGTCTCTTTAAGCACCGGATGAGGATATCCTCTGTGGCGTGGGGACCTAACAGACAAACAGGATTAGAGTACTGTCTCTTTAAGCACCGGATGAGGATATCCTCTGTGGTGGGGGGACCTAACAGACACAGGATTAGAGTACTGTCTCTTTAAGCACCGGATGAGGATATCCTCTGTGGTGGGGAGACCTAACAGACAAACAGGATTAGTGTACTGTCTCTTTAAGCATCAGGATGAGGATATCCTCTGTGGTGGGGAGACCTAACAGACAAACAGGATTAGAGTACTGTCTCTTTAAGCATCAGGACATCCTCTGTGGTGGGGAGACCTAACAGACAAACAGGATTATAGTACTGTCTCTTTAAGCATCAGGATATCCTCTGTGGTGGGGGGACCTAACAGACAAACAGGATTAGAGTACTGTCTCTTTAAGCATCAGGACATCCTCTGTGGTGGGGAGACCTAACAGACAAACAGGATTATAGTACTGTCTCTTTAAGCATCAGGATATCCTCTGTGGTGGGGGACCTAACAGACAAACAGGATTAGAGTACTGTCTCTTTAAGCATCAGGACATCCTCTGTGGTGGGGAGACCTAACAGACAAACAGGATTATAGTACTGTCTCTTTAAGCATCAGGACATCCTCTGTGGTGGGGAGACCTAACAGACAAACAGGATTATAGTACTGTCTCTTTAAGCATCAGGATATCCTCTGTGGTGGGGGACCTAACAGACAAACAGGATTAGAGTACTGTCTCTTTAAGCATCAGGACATCCTCTGTGGTGGGGAGACCTAACAGACAAACAGGATTATAGTACTGTCTCTTTAAGCATCAGGATATCCTCTGTGGTGGGGGGACCTAACAGACAAACAGGATTAGAGTACTGTCTCTTTAAGCATCAGGACATCCTCTGTGGTGGGGAGACCTAACAGACAAACAGGATTATAGTACTGTCTCTTTAAGCATCAGGACATCCTCTGTGGTGGGGAGACCTAACAGACAAACAGGATTATAGTACTGTCTCTTTAAGCATCAGGATATCCTCTGTGGTGGGGGGACCTAACAGACAAACAGGATTAGAGTACTGTCTCTTTAAGCATCAGGACATCCTCTGTGGTGGGGAGACCTAACAGACAAACAGGATTATAGTACTGTCTCTTTAAGCATCAGGATATCCTCTGTGGTGGGGGGACCTAACAGACAAACAGGATTAGAGTACTGTCTCTTTAAGCATCAGGACATCCTCTGTGGTGGGGAGACCTAACAGACAAACAGGATTATAGTACTGTCTCTTTAAGCATCAGGATATGCTCTGTGGTGGGGGGACCTAACAGACAAACAGGATTAGAGTACTGTCTCTTTAAGCATCAGGATGAGGATATCCTCTGTGGTGGGGGGACCTAACAGACAAACAGGATTAGAGTACCGTCTCTTTAAGCATCAGGATGAGGATATCCTCTCTGTCTCTCTGGAAGGGATGTCAATAGATGGACTAACCCCCACTAGACTACAGCAATGGGGGAAACGTTTCCAATGCAGGTCACCCTCCACCTCCTGCATCAGTACATCACACATCAATTGTTCCAGTAAAAACCATTGTTTACTTGGTTCCTCCCTGAAAGGTTGTACCTAGTGGTATGAGGTTGCAGATGTATACAATCGCCATGCGTCACTCAATACTCAACTAGTCTCTGCTATTGGTTATGTGAATAATGTAACTTTAGCTAAATCAATGATCATGAGCCTCATTCAACCTGCTCAGTAGACAGAGCTTCATTAGGCAGGCAACGGCTAAGAAAGTGAGATGCAAGATGTCTGGACTGAAATCTTAGAACATATATTGACTTAAGATGCATAAAGATATTATGAGAGAGAGAGAGAGAGAGAGAGAGAGAGAGAGAGAGAGAGAGAGAGAGAGAGAGAGAGAGAGAGAGAGAGAGAGAGAGACAAGATAAAACGGTGTGAAGCTGAAATCAATCAAATCAATGTTGTGACAAAAAGTTAAGAAATAACTAAAAGACTTGTGAAACATAAAGAGCAATGTCTGGAAGTACCAGGACGGCTGAGGGACAACAGTACTGTGCTGTGAGCATTAGTTACCACAAACAAATTATGAAATTAAGGCTTAAAATATGATTATGGTAAAATGTCAAATTACACCTGAATGTTATTGTAACTAACACAGACGAATGGCAAAGTCAACCATGGAAACATACTATATCATGTGTGAAGTGCATTGGAAAATGTCATTGCTGACTGTCGAGTGTGTGTGTGTGTGTGTGTGTGTGTGTGTGTGTGTGTGTGTGTGTGTGTGTGTGTGTGTGTGTGTGTGTGTGTGTGTGTGTGTGTGTGTGTGTGTGTGTGTGTGTGTGTGTGTGTGTGTGTGTGTGTGTGTGTGTGTGTGTGTGTGTGTGTGTGTGTCAGGTTCCTGGCACTTCCTATGACAGCCAGGGATGGGGAAGCGGATGGGTAAATTAAAAGGTAGCTGAAGCTCACCACGCTGTGCAGGTTTACCTGCTAAACTAAAGCCAGAGTGGTGCAGGTTCCTCACAGGCTGCTTGGTGGGGGAGGTACGGGCAGACGCTGAGGGGGTACCGCCACGAGACAAGGGCGAGAAGTCAGACACAGGACCGTCATACATTCCCCTGGGCACTGCCCGCAGGACTGCCAACTGAGAGAGAGGGAGACAGGGGTGATAAAGGGAGAGAGAGGGAGAGAGAAGGAGAAATATGGAGAAAGAAAGAAAAGAGAAAGAGAGAAAGATGATCGTTTATGTTGGTAACTTTATAACAGTTCTCCATGACAATGCTTGTTTAGAATTAGATTCATGGGGGCGTTTGTAGAATTCTTTGTGCCAATGCATATTTCACCCAGTGTTTTCCTAAGGAAAGCACTACCAGATTTACTGACAGACTCCGTTCTTATTGGACATGCTGTGCTAGGATCATGTGACTAAGGAATCCCTGGAAGCTGAGCTAGGAGCATCAGAATATATTTAATGCCACCAAGATCAACATTGCATTAATACATAGGTCTCACCAAAGAAACATCTCTATAGTCTGGGCAAAAAGAGAATGATGGCAGAATTGGAGGGTAGCCGTTTCAAGTTGAACACAACTCGTTTAATATAACCCACTTAAAATAGCACACTGTTGTTCCTGTTGAGTATCCACCAACACCAGCAATATGAGCAACCCCATGGACACATCATATCCCTTCAAAACCATTACACATGGCTACAACAGGCACTCCCTGGCAGTCAGTTGTTTCAGTGTGTAACCCACAGCCAACAGCCGAAGCCCCTGACATGAATCCTCAAGTCTGACATGACATTTATCTCCCACACATCCCACCCCCACCTCCCATTCCCCATCCCCTCCTTCCAACCCCCATCCCCCATCCCCTTGCTCCAACCTCCATTCCCCATACCCTCCTTCCATCCCCCATCCCCTCCTTCCATCCCCCATCCCCTCCTTCCATCCCCCCATCCCCTCCTTCCATCCCCCCATCCCCCATACTCTCCTTCCATCCCCCATCCCCTCCTTCCATCCCCCATCCCCTCCTTCCATCACCCCATCCCCTCCTTCCATCCCCCCATCCCCTCCTTCTATCCCCCATCCCCTCCTTCCATCCCCCCCCATCCCCTCCTTCCATCCCCCCATCCTCTCGCTCCAACCCCCATTCCCCATCCCCTCCTTCCAACCCCCATCCCCTCACTCCAACCCCCATTCTCCATCACCTACATCACATGTCTTCCTCCTGGATATGATCAGATCACCCATAGAGGTAGTTAGGACACCATTACAGCCTTTTCTGACAATTCCCATCTGCATTACACACCCTGTTAGCTATATTTATCTTGTGCCTTCCATGACAGACAGACAGACAGACAGTGCCACTGCCACCAGAGAGGACAGATGCCCTTTGTGTACAGTTCAGTAGGTGTGATAAACAGCTAAGCAATCTGAATGTAATCTGCCTCCATTGAACATACTTTGGATTACCATTCAGGTATGTAATGTACATTGAGATTGATGGTAAATTTGATTATGCGTGGCATGGGCTGAGCCACAGCAGTGTGCATTAGTGTAAAGCTAAGCTGTCTTTAATGGAAAGCTGCAGTGACATTGTCCATGTTTGTGGGTGCTGGATGGCTGATCTCAGCTCTGCATCAGATTAGTGCTGATTAATCCCTAACCACTGAGAAAACACGTCTAGATGTCCCCAACTCACTGACCTTTTATTATGTTGTATTATTTGTTTTGTCATTTAGCAGACGCTCTTATCCAAATCGACTTACAGAAGCAATTCAGGTTAAGTGCCTTGCTCAAGGGCACATCGAAAGATTATTCACCTAGTCGGATCTTGGAATCGAACGAGCAACCTTTCGGTTACGGGCCGAACGCTCGTAACTGCTAGACTTACCTTCCGCCTCACAGCCCTCACAGTCCTTGGCTCAGTGTCACATACTAACGCTGTCCCGTCACAAAACAATCCATATAAAACGTATTCTAAGACAGAACTGAAGCGTTAGGAATACAATATGTTCATTGGAAATACTTTTATATTGTTACATAATTGTATAAATGGGAGACAGTTACTCAGAGTCCAGAGATAGTTACTCAGATGTTGACTAGACAGTAAGGTGAGAGAGGCGAGCATCTTTTACCTGCTTCCTGGCCTTGACACGCTTGTAAGCAAAGTCCGGGAAGGGGGTGCAGGGGATGAAGCGGCCAACCCCGGAGGTGGCGTGCAGGTTCCCATCCTCCAGCACCAGCTTCCCCTGGCAGATCACCACCGAGGGGGCACCACGGAGCTCCATGCCCTCAAACACATTGTACTCAGCAGCCTGGAATACACACAAGCATAGACATGACTACAGGTACACGTGCAAACACAGCATCAAACACACACACAGTCAAACACACACACAGTGAAACACACAGTCAAACACACGCAGAGTCAAACACACAGTCAAACACATGCAGAGTCAAACACACAGTCAAACCCACGTAGAGTCAAACACATGCAGAGTCAAACACACAGTCAAACACACGCAGAGTCAAACACACACACAGTCAGACACAGGCAGTCAAACACACAGTCAAACACACGCAGAGTCAAACACACACACAGTCAAACACACGCAGTCAAACACATAGTCAAACACACGCAAAGTCAAACACACACACAGTCAAACACACGCAGAGTCAAACACACGCAGAGTCAAACACACGCAGAGTCAAACACACAAACAGTCAAACACACACAGAGTCAAACACACGCAGAGTCAAACACACAGTCAACGCACGCAGTCAAACACACACACAGTCAAACACACGCAGAGTCAAACACACAGTCAAACACACGCAGAGTCAAACACACAGTCAAACACACGCAGAGTCAAACACATGCAGAGTCAAACACACACAGTCAAACACACACAGTCAAACACACGCAGAGTCAAACACACACAGTCAAACACACGCAGAGTCAAACACACAGTCAAACACACGCAGAGTCAAACACACACAGTCAAACACACGCAGAGTCAAACACACACAGTCAAACACACGCAGAGTCAAACACACGCAGAGTCAAACACATGCAGAGTCAAACACACAGTCAAACACACGCAGAGTCAAACACACGCAGTCAAACACACGCAGTCAAACACACGCAGTCAAACACACGCAGAGTCAAACACACGCAGAGTCAAACACACGCACAGTCAAACACACGCAGAGTCAAACACACACAGTCAAACACACACAGTCAAACACACACAGTCAAACACGCACAGTCAAACACACGCAGAGTCAAACACACACAGTCAAACACACACAGTCAAACACACGCAGAGTCAAACACACAGTCAAACACACGCAGAGTCAAACACATGCAGAGTCAAACACACAGTCAAACACACGCAGAGTCAAACACACGCAGTCAAACACACGCAGTCAAACACACGCAGAGTCAAACACACAGTCAAACACACGCAGAGTCAAACACACGCACAGTCAAACACACGCAGAGTCAAACACACACAGTCAAACACACACAGTCAAACACACAGTCAAACACGCACAGTCAAACACACACAGTCAAACACACGCAGAGTCAAACACACACAGTCAAACACACGCAGAGTCAAACACACACAGAGTCAAACACACACAGCATCAAACACACACACAGTCAAACACACACACAGTGAAACACACAGTCAAACACACGCAGAGTCAAACACACAGTCAAACACACGCAGAGTCAAACACACAGTCAAACCCACGTAGAGTCAAACACATGCAGAGTCAAACACACAGTCAAACACACGCAGAGTCAAACACACACACAGTCAAACACACACACAGTCAAACACACGCAGTCAAACACACAGTCAAACACACGCAGAGTCAAACACACACACAGTCAAACACACGCAGTCAAACACACAGTCAAACACACGCAAAGTCAAACACACACACAGTCAAACACACGCAGAGTCAAACACACACAGAGTCAAACACACAAACAGTCAAACACACACAGAGTCAAACACACGCAGAGTCAAACACACAGTCAACGCACGCAGTCAAACACACACACAGTCAAACACACGCAGAGTCAAACACACAGTCAAACACACGCAGAGTCAAACACACAGTCAAACACACGCAGAGTCAAACACATGCAGAGTCAAACACACACAGTCAAACACACGCAGAGTCAAACACATGCAGAGTCAAACACACAGTCAAACACACGCAGAGTCAAACACACGCAGTCAAACACACGCAGTCAAACACACGCAGTCAAACACACGCAGTCAAACACACGCAGTCAAACACACGCAGAGTCAAACACACAGTCAAACACACGCAGAGTCAAACACACGCACAGTCAAACACACGCAGAGTCAAACACACACAGTCAAACACACGCAGTCAAACACACGCAGAGTCAAACACACAGTCAAACACACGCAGAGTCAAACACACGCACAGTCAAACACACGCAGAGTCAAACACACACAGTAAAACACACACAGTCAAACACACAGTCAAACACGCACAGTCAAACACACACAGTCAAACACACGCAGAGTCAAACACACGCAGAGTCAAACACACACAGTCAAACACACACAGTCAAACACACGCAGTCAAACACACGCAGAGTCAAACACACAGTCAAACACACGCAGAGTCAAACACACGCAGAGTCAAACACACGCAGAATCAAACACACGCAGAGTCAAACACACGCAGAGTCAAACACACGCAGAGTCAAACACACAGTCAAACACACGCAGAGTCAAACACACAGTCAAACACACGCAGAGTCAAACACATGCAGTCAAACACACACACAGTCAAACACACGCAGAGTCAAACACAAGCAGAGTCAAACACAAGCAGAGTCAAACACACAGTCAAACACACGCAGAGTCAAATACACGCAGAGTCAAACACACGCAGAGTCAAACACACACAGAGTCAAACACACACACAGTCAAACACACAGTCAAACACACGCAGAGTCAAACACACGCAGAGTCAAACACACAGTCAAACACACGCAGAGTCAAACACACGCAGAGTCAAACACACAGTCAAACACACGCAGAGTCAAACACACGCAGAGTCAAACACACAGTCAAACACACGCAGAGTCAAACACACGCAGAGTCAAACACACGCAGAGTCAAACACACACAGAGTCAAACACACAGTCAAACACACGCAGAGTCAAACACACGCAGAGTCAAACACACAGTCAAACACACGCAGAGTCAAACACACAGTCAAACACACGCAGAGTCAAACACACGCAGAGTCAAACACACAGTCAAACACACGCAGAGTCAAACACACAGTCAAACACACGCAGAGTCAAACACACAGTCAAACACACGCAGAGTCAAACACACACAGTCAAACACACACAGTCAAACACACACAGTCAAACACGCACAGTCAAACACACGCAGAGTCAAACACACACAGTCAAACACACGCAGAGTCAAACACACAGTCAAACACACGCAGAGTCAAACACATGCAGAGTCAAACACACAGTCAAACACACGCAGAGTCAAACACACGCAGTCAAACACACGCAGTCAAACACACGCAGTCAAACACACGCAGAGTCAAACACACAGTCAAACACACGCAGAGTCAAACACACACAGTCAAACACACGCAGAGTCAAACACACAGTCAAACACACGCAGAGTCAAACACACACAGTCAAACACACGCAGTCAAACACACGCAGAGTCAAACACACAGTCAAACACACGCAGAGTCAAACACACGCACAGTCAAACACACGCAGAGTCAAACACACACAGTCAAACACACACAGTCAAACACACAGTCAAACACGCACAGTCAAACACACACAGTCAAACACACGCAGAGTCAAACACACACAGTCAAACACACGCAGAGTCAAACACACACAGAGTCAAACACACACAGCATCAAACACACACACAGTCAAACACACACACAGTGAAACACACAGTCAAACACACGCAGAGTCAAACACACAGTCAAACACACGCAGAGTCAAACACACAGTCAAACCCACGTAGAGTCAAACACATGCAGAGTCAAACACACAGTCAAACACACGCAGAGTCAAACACACACACAGTCAAACACACACACAGTCAAACACACGCAGTCAAACACACAGTCAAACACACGCAGAGTCAAACACACACACAGTCAAACACACGCAGTCAAACACACAGTCAAACACACGCAAAGTCAAACACACACACAGTCAAACACACGCAGAGTCAAACACACACAGAGTCAAACACACAAACAGTCAAACACACACAGAGTCAAACACACGCAGAGTCAAACACACAGTCAACGCACGCAGTCAAACACACACACAGTCAAACACACGCAGAGTCAAACACACAGTCAAACACACGCAGAGTCAAACACACAGTCAAACACACGCAGAGTCAAACACATGCAGAGTCAAACACACACAGTCAAACACACGCAGAGTCAAACACATGCAGAGTCAAACACACAGTCAAACACACGCAGAGTCAAACACACGCAGTCAAACACACGCAGTCAAACACACGCAGTCAAACACACGCAGTCAAACACACGCAGTCAAACACACGCAGAGTCAAACACACAGTCAAACACACGCAGAGTCAAACACACGCACAGTCAAACACACGCAGAGTCAAACACACACAGTCAAACACACGCAGAGTCAAACACACGCAGAGTCAAACACACGCAGAGTCAAACACACGCAGAGTCAAACACACGCAGAGTCAAACACACAGTCAAACACACAGTCAAACACACGCAGAGTCAAACACACACAGTCAAACACACGCAGAGTCAAACACACACAGTCAAACACACGCAGAGTCAAACACACGCAGAGTCAAACACATGCAGAGTCAAACACACAGTCAAACACACGCAGTCAAACACACGCAGTCAAACACACGCAGTCAAACACACGCAGAGTCAAACACACGCAGAGTCAAACACACGCAGAGTCAAACACACGCACAGTCAAACACACGCAGAGTCAAACACACACAGTCAAACACACACAGTCAAACACACACAGTCAAACACGCACAGTCAAACACACGCAGAGTCAAACACACACAGTCAAACACACACAGTCAAACACACGCAGAGTCAAACACACAGTCAAACACACGCAGAGTCAAACACATGCAGAGTCAAACACACAGTCAAACACACGCAGAGTCAAACACACGCAGTCAAACACACGCAGTCAAACACACGCAGAGTCAAACACACAGTCAAACACACGCAGAGTCAAACACACACAGTCAAACACACGCAGAGTCAAACACACAGTCAAACACACGCAGAGTCAAACACACACAGTCAAACACACGCAGTCAAACACACGCAGAGTCAAACACACAGTCAAACACACGCAGAGTCAAACACACGCACAGTCAAACACACGCAGAGTCAAACACACACAGTCAAACACACACAGTCAAACACGCACAGTCAAACACACACAGTCAAACACACGCAGAGTCAAACACACACAGTCAAACACACGCAGAGTCAAACACACACAGAGTCAAACACACACAGCATCAAACACACACACAGTCAAACACACACACAGTGAAACACACAGTCAAACACACGCAGAGTCAAACACACAGTCAAACACACGCAGAGTCAAACACACAGTCAAACCCACGTAGAGTCAAACACATGCAGAGTCAAACACACAGTCAAACACACGCAGAGTCAAACACACACACAGTCAAACACACACACAGTCAAACACACGCAGTCAAACACACAGTCAAACACACGCAGAGTCAAACACACACACAGTCAAACACACGCAGTCAAACACACAGTCAAACACACGCAAAGTCAAACACACACACAGTCAAACACACGCAGAGTCAAACACACACAGAGTCAAACACACAAACAGTCAAACACACACAGAGTCAAACACACGCAGAGTCAAACACACAGTCAACGCACGCAGTCAAACACACACACAGTCAAACACACACACAGTCAAACACACGCAGTCAAACACATAGTCAAACACACGCAAAGTCAAACACACACACAGTCAAACACACGCAGAGTCAAACACACGCAGAGTCAAACACACGCAGAGTCAAACACACAAACAGTCAAACACACACAGAGTCAAACACACGCAGAGTCAAACACACAGTCAACGCACGCAGTCAAACACACACACAGTCAAACACACGCAGAGTCAAACACACAGTCAAACACACGCAGAGTCAAACACACAGTCAAACACACGCAGAGTCAAACACATGCAGAGTCAAACACACACAGTCAAACACACACAGTCAAACACACGCAGAGTCAAACACACACAGTCAAACACACGCAGAGTCAAACACACAGTCAAACACACGCAGAGTCAAACACACACAGTCAAACACACGCAGAGTCAAACACACACAGTCAAACACACGCAGAGTCAAACACACGCAGAGTCAAACACATGCAGAGTCAAACACACAGTCAAACACACGCAGAGTCAAACACACGCAGTCAAACACACGCAGTCAAACACACGCAGTCAAACACACGCAGAGTCAAACACACGCAGAGTCAAACACACGCACAGTCAAACACACGCAGAGTCAAACACACACAGTCAAACACACACAGTCAAACACACACAGTCAAACACGCACAGTCAAACACACGCAGAGTCAAACACACACAGTCAAACACACACAGTCAAACACACGCAGAGTCAAACACACAGTCAAACACACGCAGAGTCAAACACATGCAGAGTCAAACACACAGTCAAACACACGCAGAGTCAAACACACGCAGTCAAACACACGCAGTCAAACACACGCAGAGTCAAACACACAGTCAAACACACGCAGAGTCAAACACACGCACAGTCAAACACACGCAGAGTCAAACACACACAGTCAAACACACACAGTCAAACACACAGTCAAACACGCACAGTCAAACACACACAGTCAAACACACGCAGAGTCAAACACACACAGTCAAACACACGCAGAGTCAAACACACACAGAGTCAAACACACACAGCATCAAACACACACACAGTCAAACACACACACAGTGAAACACACAGTCAAACACACGCAGAGTCAAACACACAGTCAAACACACGCAGAGTCAAACACACAGTCAAACCCACGTAGAGTCAAACACATGCAGAGTCAAACACACAGTCAAACACACGCAGAGTCAAACACACACACAGTCAAACACACACACAGTCAAACACACGCAGTCAAACACACAGTCAAACACACGCAGAGTCAAACACACACAGTCAAACACACGCAGTCAAACACACAGTCAAACACACGCAAAGTCAAACACACACACAGTCAAACACACGCAGAGTCAAACACACACAGAGTCAAACACACAAACAGTCAAACACACACAGAGTCAAACACACGCAGAGTCAAACACACAGTCAACGCACGCAGTCAAACACACACAGTCAAACACACGCAGAGTCAAACACACAGTCAAACACACGCAGAGTCAAACACACAGTCAAACACACGCAGAGTCAAACACATGCAGAGTCAAACACACACAGTCAAACACACGCAGAGTCAAACACATGCAGAGTCAAACACACAGTCAAACACACGCAGAGTCAAACACACGCAGTCAAACACACGCAGTCAAACACACGCAGTCAAACACACGCAGTCAAACACACGCAGTCAAACACACGCAGAGTCAAACACACAGTCAAACACACGCAGAGTCAAACACACGCACAGTCAAACACACGCAGAGTCAAACACACACAGTCAAACACACGCAGTCAAACACACGCAGAGTCAAACACACAGTCAAACACACGCAGAGTCAAACACACGCACAGTCAAACACACGCAGAGTCAAACACACACAGTAAAACACACACAGTCAAACACACAGTCAAACACGCACAGTCAAACACACACAGTCAAACACACGCAGAGTCAAACACACGCAGAGTCAAACACACAGTCAAACACACACAGTCAAACACACGCAGTCAAACACACGCAGAGTCAAACACACAGTCAAACACACGCAGAGTCAAACACACGCAGAGTCAAACACACGCAGAATCAAACACACGCAGAGTCAAACACACGCAGAGTCAAACACACGCAGAGTCAAACACACAGTCAAACACACGCAGAGTCAAACACACAGTCAAACACACGCAGAGTCAAACACATGCAGTCAAACACACACACAGTCAAACACACGCAGAGTCAAACACAAGCAGAGTCAAACACAAGCAGAGTCAAACACACAGTCAAACACACGCAGAGTCAAATACACGCAGAGTCAAACACACGCAGAGTCAAACACACACAGAGTCAAACACACACACAGTCAAACACACAGTCAAACACACGCAGAGTCAAACACACGCAGAGTCAAACACACAGTCAAACACACGCAGAGTCAAACACACGCAGAGTCAAACACACAGTCAAACACACGCAGAGTCAAACACACGCAGAGTCAAACACACAGTCAAACACACGCAGAGTCAAACACACGCAGAGTCAAACACACGCAGAGTCAAACACACACAGAGTCAAACACACAGTCAAACACACGCAGAGTCAAACACACGCAGAGTCAAACACACAGTCAAACACACGCAGAGTCAAACACACAGTCAAACACACGCAGAGTCAAACACACGCAGAGTCAAACACACAGTCAAACACACGCAGAGTCAAACACACAGTCAAACACACGCAGAGTCAAACACACAGTCAAACACACGCAGAGTCAAACACACACAGTCAAACACACACAGTCAAACACACACAGTCAAACACGCACAGTCAAACACACGCAGAGTCAAACACACACAGTCAAACACACGCAGAGTCAAACACACAGTCAAACACACGCAGAGTCAAACACATGCAGAGTCAAACACACAGTCAAACACACGCAGAGTCAAACACACGCAGTCAAACACACGCAGTCAAACACACGCAGTCAAACACACGCAGAGTCAAACACACAGTCAAACACACGCAGAGTCAAACACACACAGTCAAACACACGCAGAGTCAAACACACAGTCAAACACACGCAGAGTCAAACACACACAGTCAAACACACGCAGTCAAACACACGCAGAGTCAAACACACAGTCAAACACACGCAGAGTCAAACACACGCACAGTCAAACACACGCAGAGTCAAACACACACAGTCAAACACACACAGTCAAACACACAGTCAAACACGCACAGTCAAACACACACAGTCAAACACACGCAGAGTCAAACACACACAGTCAAACACACGCAGAGTCAAACACACACAGAGTCAAACACACACAGCATCAAACACACACACAGTCAAACACACACAGTGAAACACACAGTCAAACACACGCAGAGTCAAACACACAGTCAAACACACGCAGAGTCAAACACACAGTCAAACCCACGTAGAGTCAAACACATGCAGAGTCAAACACACAGTCAAACACACGCAGAGTCAAACACACACACAGTCAAACACACACACAGTCAAACACACGCAGTCAAACACACAGTCAAACACACGCAGAGTCAAACACACACACAGTCAAACACACGCAGTCAAACACACAGTCAAACACACGCAAAGTCAAACACACACACAGTCAAACACACGCAGAGTCAAACACACACAGAGTCAAACACACAAACAGTCAAACACACACAGAGTCAAACACACGCAGAGTCAAACACACAGTCAACGCACGCAGTCAAACACACACACAGTCAAACACACGCAGAGTCAAACACACAGTCAAACACACGCAGAGTCAAACACACAGTCAAACACACGCAGAGTCAAACACATGCAGAGTCAAACACACACAGTCAAACACACGCAGAGTCAAACACATGCAGAGTCAAACACACAGTCAAACACACGCAGAGTCAAACACACGCAGTCAAACACACGCAGTCAAACACACGCAGTCAAACACACGCAGTCAAACACACGCAGTCAAACACACGCAGAGTCAAACACACAGTCAAACACACGCAGAGTCAAACACACGCACAGTCAAACACACGCAGAGTCAAACACACACAGTCAAACACACGCAGAGTCAAACACACGCAGAGTCAAACACACAGTCAAACACACGCAGAGTCAAACACACGCAGAGTCAAACACACAGTCAAACACACGCAGAGTCAAACACACACAGTCAAACACACGCAGAGTCAAACACACACAGTCAAACACACGCAGAGTCAAACACACGCAGAGTCAAACACATGCAGAGTCAAACACACAGTCAAACACACGCAGTCAAACACACGCAGTCAAACACACGCAGTCAAACACACGCAGAGTCAAACACACGCAGAGTCAAACACACGCAGAGTCAAACACACGCACAGTCAAACACACGCAGAGTCAAACACACACAGTCAAACACACACAGTCAAACACACACAGTCAAACACGCACAGTCAAACACACGCAGAGTCAAACACACACAGTCAAACACACAGTCAAACACACGCAGAGTCAAACACACAGTCAAACACACGCAGAGTCAAACACATGCAGAGTCAAACACACAGTCAAACACACGCAGAGTCAAACACACGCAGTCAAACACACGCAGTCAAACACACGCAGAGTCAAACACACAGTCAAACACACGCAGAGTCAAACACACACAGTCAAACACACGCAGAGTCAAACACACAGTCAAACACACGCAGAGTCAAACACACACAGTCAAACACACGCAGTCAAACACACGCAGAGTCAAACACACAGTCAAACACACGCAGAGTCAAACACACGCACAGTCAAACACACGCAGAGTCAAACACACACAGTCAAACACACACAGTCAAACACGCACAGTCAAACACACACAGTCAAACACACGCAGAGTCAAACACACACAGTCAAACACACGCAGAGTCAAACACACACAGAGTCAAACACACACAGCATCAAACACACACACAGTCAAACACACACACAGTGAAACACACAGTCAAACACACGCAGAGTCAAACACACAGTCAAACACACGCAGAGTCAAACACACAGTCAAACCCACGTAGAGTCAAACACATGCAGAGTCAAACACACAGTCAAACACACGCAGAGTCAAACACACACAGTCAAACACACACACAGTCAAACACACGCAGTCAAACACACAGTCAAACACACGCAGAGTCAAACACACACACAGTCAAACACACGCAGTCAAACACACAGTCAAACACACGCAAAGTCAAACACACACACAGTCAAACACACGCAGAGTCAAACACACACAGAGTCAAACACACAAACAGTCAAACACACACAGAGTCAAACACACGCAGAGTCAAACACACAGTCAACGCACGAGTCAAACACACACACAGTCAAACACACGCAGAGTCAAACACACAGTCAAACACACGCAGAGTCAAACACACAGTCAAACACACGCAGAGTCAAACACATGCAGAGTCAAACACACACAGTCAAACACACGCAGAGTCAAACACATGCAGAGTCAAACACACAGTCAAACACACGCAGAGTCAAACACACGCAGTCAAACACACGCAGTCAAACACACGCAGTCAAACACACGCAGTCAAACACACGCAGTCAAACACACGCAGAGTCAAACACACAGTCAAACACACGCAGAGTCAAACACACGCACAGTCAAACACACGCAGAGTCAAACACACACAGTCAAACACACGCAGTCAAACACACGCAGAGTCAAACACACAGTCAAACACACGCAGAGTCAAACACACGCACAGTCAAACACACGCAGAGTCAAACACACACAGTAAAACACACACAGTCAAACACACAGTCAAACACGCACAGTCAAACACACACAGTCAAACACACGCAGAGTCAAACACACGCAGAGTCAAACACACACAGTCAAACACACACAGTCAAACACACGCAGTCAAACACACGCAGAGTCAAACACACAGTCAAACACACGCAGAGTCAAACACACGCAGAGTCAAACACACGCAGAATCAAACACACGCAGAGTCAAACACACGCAGAGTCAAACACACGCAGAGTCAAACACACAGTCAAACACACGCAGAGTCAAACACACAGTCAAACACACGCAGAGTCAAACACATGCAGTCAAACACACACACAGTCAAACACACGCAGAGTCAAACACAAGCAGAGTCAAACACAAGCAGAGTCAAACACACAGTCAAACACACGCAGAGTCAAATACACGCAGAGTCAAACACACGCAGAGTCAAACACACACAGAGTCAAACACACACACAGTCAAACACACAGTCAAACACACGCAGAGTCAAACACACGCACAGTCAAACACACAGTCAAACACACGCAGAGTCAAACACACGCAGAGTCAAACACACAGTCAAACACACGCAGAGTCAAACACAAGCAGAGTCAAACACAAGCAGAGTCAAACACACAGTCAAACACACGCAGTCAAACACACGCAGAGTCAAACACACGCAGAGTCAAACACACGCAGAGTCAAACACACAGTCAAACACACGCAGAGTCAAACACACGCAGAGTCAAACACACAGTCAAACACACGCAGAGTCAAACACACGCAGAGTCAAACACACAGTCAAACACACGCAGAGTCAAACACACGCAGAGTCAAACACACAGTCAAACACACGCAGAGTCAAACACACAGTCAAACACACGCAGAGTCAAACACACGCAGAGTCAAACACACAGTCAAACACACGCAGAGTCAAACACACAGTCAAACACACGCAGAGTCAAACACACAGTCAAACACACGCAGAGTCAAACACACACAGTCAAACACACACAGTCAAACACACACAGTCAAACACGCACAGTCAAACACACGCAGAGTCAAACACACACAGTCAAACACACGCAGAGTCAAACACACAGTCAAACACACGCAGAGTCAAACACATGCAGAGTCAAACACACAGTCAAACACACGCAGAGTCAAACACACGCAGTCAAACACACGCAGTCAAACACACGCAGTCAAACACACGCAGAGTCAAACACACAGTCAAACACACGCAGAGTCAAACACACACAGTCAAACACACGCAGAGTCAAACACACAGTCAAACACACGCAGAGTCAAACACACACAGTCAAACACACGCAGTCAAACACACGCAGAGTCAAACACACAGTCAAACACACGCAGAGTCAAACACACGCACAGTCAAACACACGCAGAGTCAAACACACACAGTCAAACACACACAGTCAAACACACAGTCAAACACGCACAGTCAAACACACACAGTCAAACACACGCAGAGTCAAACACACACAGTCAAACACACGCAGAGTCAAACACACACAGAGTCAAACACACACAGCATCAAACACACACACAGTCAAACACACACACAGTGAAACACACAGTCAAACACACGCAGAGTCAAACACACAGTCAAACACACGCAGAGTCAAACACACAGTCAAACCCACGTAGAGTCAAACACATGCAGAGTCAAACACACAGTCAAACACACGCAGAGTCAAACACACACACAGTCAAACACACACACAGTCAAACACACGCAGTCAAACACACAGTCAAACACACGCAGAGTCAAACACACACACAGTCAAACACACGCAGTCAAACACACAGTCAAACACACGCAAAGTCAAACACACACACAGTCAAACACACGCAGAGTCAAACACACACAGAGTCAAACACACAAACAGTCAAACACACACAGAGTCAAACACACGCAGAGTCAAACACACAGTCAACGCACGCAGTCAAACACACACACAGTCAAACACACGCAGAGTCAAACACACAGTCAAACACACGCAGAGTCAAACACACAGTCAAACACACGCAGAGTCAAACACATGCAGAGTCAAACACACACAGTCAAACACACGCAGAGTCAAACACATGCAGAGTCAAACACACAGTCAAACACACGCAGAGTCAAACACACGCAGTCAAACACACGCAGTCAAACACACGCAGTCAAACACACGCAGTCAAACACACGCAGTCAAACACACGCAGAGTCAAACACACAGTCAAACACACGCAGAGTCAAACACACGCACAGTCAAACACACGCAGAGTCAAACACACACAGTCAAACACACGCAGAGTCAAACACACGCAGAGTCAAACACACAGTCAAACACACGCAGAGTCAAACACACGCAGAGTCAAACACACAGTCAAACACACGCAGAGTCAAACACACGCAGAGTCAAACACACAGTCAAACACACGCAGAGTCAAACACACGCAGAGTCAAACACACAGTCAAACACACGCAGAGTCAAACACACGCAGAGTCAAACACACAGTCAAACACACGCAGAGTCAAACACACGCAGAGTCAAACACACAGTCAAACACACGCAGAGTCAAACACACAGTCAAACACACGCAGAGTCAAACACACGCAGAGTCAAACACACAGTCAAACACACGCAGAGTCAAACACACAGTCAAACACACGCAGAGTCAAACACACAGTCAAACACACGCAGAGTCAAACACACACAGTCAAACACACACAGTCAAACACACACAGTCAAACACGCACAGTCAAACACACGCAGAGTCAAACACACACAGTCAAACACACGCAGAGTCAAACACACAGTCAAACACACGCAGAGTCAAACACATGCAGAGTCAAACACACAGTCAAACACACGCAGAGTCAAACACACGCAGTCAAACACACGCAGTCAAACACACGCAGAGTCAAACACACACAGTCAAACACACGCAGAGTCAAACACACAGTCAAACACACGCAGAGTCAAACACACACAGTCAAACACACGCAGTCAAACACACGCAGAGTCAAACACACAGTCAAACACACGCAGAGTCAAACACACGCACAGTCAAACACACGCAGAGTCAAACACACACAGTCAAACACACACAGTCAAACACACAGTCAAACACGCACAGTCAAACACACACAGTCAAACACACGCAGAGTCAAACACACACAGTCAAACACACGCAGAGTCAAACACACACAGAGTCAAACACACACAGCATCAAACACACACACAGTCAAACACACACACAGTGAAACACACAGTCAAACACACGCAGAGTCAAACACACAGTCAAACACACGCAGAGTCAAACACACAGTCAAACCCACGTAGAGTCAAACACATGCAGAGTCAAACACACAGTCAAACACACGCAGAGTCAAACACACACACAGTCAAACACACACACAGTCAAACACACGCAGTCAAACACACAGTCAAACACACGCAGAGTCAAACACACACACAGTCAAACACACGCAGTCAAACACACAGTCAAACACACGCAAAGTCAAACACACACACAGTCAAACACACGCAGAGTCAAACACACACAGAGTCAAACACACAAACAGTCAAACACACACAGAGTCAAACACACGCAGAGTCAAACACACAGTCAACGCACGCAGTCAAACACACACACAGTCAAACACACGCAGAGTCAAACACACAGTCAAACACACGCAGAGTCAAACACACAGTCAAACACACGCAGAGTCAAACACATGCAGAGTCAAACACACACAGTCAAACACACGCAGAGTCAAACACATGCAGAGTCAAACACACAGTCAAACACACGCAGAGTCAAACACACGCAGTCAAACACACGCAGTCAAACACACGCAGTCAAACTCACGCAGTCAAACACACGCAGTCAAACACACGCAGAGTCAAACACACAGTCAAACACACGCAGAGTCAAACACACGCACAGTCAAACACACGCAGAGTCAAACACACACAGTCAAACACACACAGAGTCAAACACACAAACAGTCAAACACACACAGAGTCAAACACACGCAGAGTCAAACACACAGTCAACGCACGCAGTCAAACACACACACAGTCAAACACACGCAGAGTCAAACACACAGTCAAACACACGCAGAGTCAAACACACAGTCAAACACACGCAGAGTCAAACACATGCAGAGTCAAACACACACAGTCAAACACACGCAGAGTCAAACACATGCAGAGTCAAACACACAGTCAAACACACGCAGAGTCAAACACACGCAGTCAAACACACGCAGTCAAACACACGCAGTCAAACACACGCAGTCAAACACACGCAGAGTCAAACACACAGTCAAACACACGCAGAGTCAAACACACGCACAGTCAAACACACGCAGAGTCAAACACACACAGTCAAACACACGCAGTCAAACACACGCAGAGTCAAACACACAGTCAAACACACGCAGAGTCAAACACACGCACAGTCAAACACACGCAGAGTCAAACACACACAGTAAAACACACACAGTCAAACACACAGTCAAACACGCACAGTCAAACACACACAGTCAAACACACGCAGAGTCAAACACACGCAGAGTCAAACACACACAGTCAAACACACACAGTCAAACACACGCAGTCAAACACACGCAGAGTCAAACACACAGTCAAACACACGCAGAGTCAAACACACGCAGAGTCAAACACACGCAGAATCAAACACACGCAGAGTCAAACACACGCAGAGTCAAACACACGCAGAGTCAAACACACAGTCAAACACACGCAGAGTCAAACACACAGTCAAACACACGCAGAGTCAAACACATGCAGTCAAACACACACACAGTCAAACACACGCAGAGTCAAACACAAGCAGAGTCAAACACAAGCAGAGTCAAACACACAGTCAAACACACGCAGAGTCAAATACACGCAGAGTCAAACACACGCAGAGTCAAACACACACAGAGTCAAACACACACACAGTCAAACACACAGTCAAACACACGCAGAGTCAAACACACGCAGAGTCAAACACACAGTCAAACACACGCAGAGTCAAACACACGCAGAGTCAAACACACAGTCAAACACACGCAGAGTCAAACACACGCAGAGTCAAACACACAGTCAAACACACGCAGAGTCAAACACACGCAGAGTCAAACACACAGTCAAACACACGCAGAGTCAAACACACGCAGAGTCAAACACACAGTCAAACACACGCAGAGTCAAACACACGCAGAGTCAAACACACAGTCAAACACACGCAGAGTCAAACACACAGTCAAACACACGCAGAGTCAAACACACAGTCAAACACACGCAGAGTCAAACACACAGTCAAACACACGCAGAGTCAAACACACAGTCAAACACACGCAGAGTCAAACACACGCAGAGTCAAACACACGCAGAGTCAAACACACAGTCAAACACACGCAGAGTCAAACATACGCAGAGTCAAACACACAGTCAAACACATGCAGAGTCAAACACACGCAGAGTCAAACACATACAGAGTCAAACACACAGTCAAACACACGCAGAGTCAAATACACGCAGAATCAAACACACGCAGTCAAACACACGCAGAGTCAAACACACACAGAGTCAAACACACAGTCAAACACACGCAGAGTCAAACACACGCACAGTCAAACACACGCAGAGTCAAACACACACAGTCAAACACACGCAGTCAAACACACGCAGAGTCAAACACACGCACAGTCAAACACACGCAGAGTCAAACACACACAGTAAAACACACACAGTCAAACACACAGTCAAACACGCACAGTCAAACACACACAGTCAAACACACGCAGAGTCAAACACACGCAGAGTCAAACACACACAGTCAAACACACACAGTCAAACACACGCAGTCAAACACACGCAGAGTCAAACACACAGTCAAACACACGCAGAGTCAAACACACGCAGAGTCAAACACACGCAGAATCAAACACACGCAGAGTCAAACACACGCAGAGTCAAACACACGCAGAGTCAAACACACAGTCAAACACACGCAGAGTCAAACACACAGTCAAACACACGCAGAGTCAAACACATGCAGTCAAACACACACACAGTCAAACACACGCAGAGTCAAACACAAGCAGAGTCAAACACAAGCAGAGTCAAACACACAGTCAAACACACGCAGAGTCAAATACACGCAGAGTCAAACACACGCAGAGTCAAACACACACAGAGTCAAACACACACACAGTCAAACACACAGTCAAACACACGCAGTCAAACACACGCAGAGTCAAACACACAGTCAAACACACGAGAGTCAAACACACGCAGAGTCAAACACACAGTCAAACACACGCAGAGTCAAACACACGCAGAGTCAAACACACAGTCAAACACACGCAGAGTCAAACACACGCAGAGTCAAACACACAGTCAAACACACGCAGAGTCAAACACACGCAGAGTCAAACACACAGTCAAACACACGCAGAGTCAAACACACGCAGAGTCAAACACACAGTCAAACACACGCAGAGTCAAACACACAGTCAAACACACGCAGAGTCAAACACACGCAGAGTCAAACACACAGTCAAACACACGCAGAGTCAAACACACAGAGTCAAACACACGCAGAGTCAAACACACGCAGAGTCAAACACACGCAGAGTCAAACATACGCAGAGTCAAACACACAGTCAAACACATGCAGAGTCAAACACACGCAGAGTCAAACACATACAGAGTCAAACACACAGTCAAACA